>NC_041367.1:4587644-4630144 GCF_900634415.1 Cottoperca gobio
AAATGAACTCTCCAGGAAACTCTGCAAAAAGAGGGGTGACTACAAACAACACAATGATGATCACTACAATAAATGGAAAACAAAGACACATGCATAGAGTACTAACAAGTGTGTATGCTGTAGTGTCTGTATGGAGTGGCTGCAGAGAGACGCAGGGTGCACACACACACTTAAAAAGTCTAAAACTCATATTGTTGTGATGCAGACCATGTCAACATTGATTACGCTGCCATCGTAATGACAATAATGAACAACCTTCTCATGCAGGTGGACATGAAGAGACAACCTGACGCGCGGGATTTTTTAAAATAACTGCAGTATCCAGGATGTTTCCTTGACCTGCGCATGTCGACATGTTCCTTTCATGTTCTGAGAGACAACAGCAGCTACTTCAAGACACTTGATCCTCTTCTGCACAGTCAAGTTGACCTTCAGCAGAGACCTACCGTTTCTAAAAGATACAGAAGAGGGGGGAGATTACAGTCTGCAGTGCCTCGTTATGTCACAGATCACAAAGCATGACCTTTTTCGCCTCTTTGAGAACAATGGGTTAAAGGTTACAGACAATGTGGGCAGCCTGTCTGTTGCCGTGTGAATAAAGTGCATCTGTTTGTGTATTTCCACACGTCTCTCTTTGAGCGTGACTTTTTCTTGGGGCCTTGTGCACGGAGCGTGCAAAAGCCTTCTTTGGCAGAAACAACTCGGCTCTTGGACAGCTGGAACAATGTCTCCATTGAGGAGAGAGTGACAGAAAGAAAACGAGAGGAGACGGAGACAGATCTGCAGTTATTATCAGATTACAATAAACATCATTCACTCTCGCAAAAAATACTTCTTACTGGAGAAATGAGCTTTATGGGCAGGCTGGCTCAAGCCTTTCCAGCTCAGATCTGTCAGTGTGCTTTTGAGATAGATTGAGATAGACATAGATATAAATAACATTAAATATTATTAACCCAAATCCAGCCACACACACACCTGCTGTTGACTACATCACGATCTCCCAGGTGTATGAACAACTGCTACTGACTGATAAGAGGACAAAAGGAAAAATCTAAGCTTTTTAGAGAAACAGTGAATTTTAAAGTAGGTGTTCTCTTAAATCATCATGGCATATTCAAAGTGTGTGTGTGTGTGTGTGTGTGTGTGTGTGTGTGTGTGTGTGTGTGTGTGCCAGAGTCCAAGGTGTCCTGTTTGGATACTCGGCCTGAACTGTTTGATAAGACTTTAATGATGCAGTCAGTGCTCTGAGGGAAAGGAAATCACTGTCGGTTGCTGTTGTTGTAATGTGCAGTCAGTGAGAGTAATTCATGGCACACACTCTGTTACTACTCTGCCATTCATAGGCACCACGTCACGGCCAACTAGGCAGCTTGCATACTCATGCAATCACATATCAGCCCCCATGCACAGAGCGGCTGCAGGGCCAACATAAGACTGTGGCTGTGTCTGAAATCTATTTGACTGTATACTGCACTTTATTTACCCTCCCCCCGTTTGAATTCTGAAAGTGAAATGCATCCACTATTTAGTGCCTATTTATCTCTCGTCTGATTCTACCCGCGGATATTCATGATGCAAGATGTTGATGATTCACAAGTGGGCCACATTTGGGCTGTACAGCTCCTTATAGAGCTTCTGAGAATCTATTAGGAAACACAGCCAACAGAAAACATGTTTTCACTTTCTGTATGTCTTGTATTGAGTATATATGTGTGTATTGAGAGCAGTTTGCACACACCATGACATGTAACCAATCACCTGGCTGAGTGGAACATTTGAGGTTGGCAGATCAGGTGAAAGTAAGCCTGCACACACGTCCAGTAATGACTTTGTGTTAATTTAAATGATTAGGATTGTTAAGCATCATATAAATGATGCCATTTTCTTTAATGTCTCCGCCTGTGTGACAGCATGGAGTGTTAACCTTGGCTGCTCTGGGTAAAGACCTGTGAAGCTCGAGTCCAAGCCACTGGAGAAACATTAAATTGACACTATATCGGTCGTGGCCTCAGGTTCATAACTCAATGTTCAGGCAGTTTTAGTGCTGCCGGGTTTACCCTACCGCTGACCCTTCACCTTAAAACAGTTTTGAATTTCAAGCGGTCTCAGATTGACAGCACTGGCAACAGTGAGCGATGAAGTAGACAAGCAAGGCTATCTCTGCACTTCTCTAAGTTCAGCTACACTGAACAGCTTGCTGCACTGTACAATGTGATACTCTTATGGGTGTGCGAGTGCTGGAGAGGAAGAATGGAGGAGACAAACAGTGGCAGATGTAGGAGAATCTGCAGACTTTGCAGCAGTCTTGCTCAAGTAATTGCTGCATTCTCCAACATCGCATTCATCTTCAGCCTGCCTGTCTGGCAGCTCCAGAAGAATGCAGAGAGGAATCTGTATTTGTTATCATCTGCTCCCACTCGTCCACGCACCAATTACGGGAAAAAACTAACTCTATCACATACATTTAATAAGGTGAATGCTTTCTCACCCGCAGTCTTGCAAATTGCAAAGTCTGAGTATTTGCAGAACCTTGAGAAACTCTCTAATGCGGCGGTCTGTGAATACGAGTGGGTCGATAAGAAGTCCATCATTAATGTACATCAGGTTTCAAAAGTGTCAGAAGTTACAGCATTTTAATAAGAAGGAAACTGATGTTACTACAGAGTCCAGACTGTACGTCTTTCTTCAACCCTGTAAACGTTTAAGTGTCTCAGTTAAATACGTTTCACGATGAAAAGCTAATCATCTGTTGGCATGAATCACAGACTCACACCACTGATGCAATGATTCCTCGGCCCCATCTGTTTGCTAAATGTAAATGTGTTCATGTTTTTGTGATGTATAAAGGACAGCATGTGTATAAACTGTCAGGCTGGGGGAGTAGAGAGAAGAGACACATACAATACAGTTGGTCCAATCTAGTGTTGAAACGTCTGCTCAGCAGAGACAGCATGGTCATAACATAATATAATATGTGCAGCTCTCGTGCATTTTGTAATAATACTCATTGCAGCTGCTAAACTTGAGACCGCAAATAAGAATCTGCAGAAGAAGTGAAGACATCCAGCCGGAGTTTCATTTAGACTCAAGATATTAAATAAGTGATGCATTGTGTAAGTTATAATAAAGCTATCAAGTAAGGATTTATTATTCATTTATTCTTTAAGCGATTTTAAAGTTATTATTCCAGTGCTGCTGAAGAGCATTCTGTAGGAAATAATGACGACACAATCAAATCACTTACTCGAAGTCACCTTGCCTCACGGGGCCAGCCGTGAATTATTAATATGGTTCCAAGCTAAATTAAAATTTCAGACATTTCCAGAGCACTGACATGAACATTTGTCTTCATGCTGTGTTCGTAGTAGTCTTGGTTTTAAATGAGGGATTTATCTGCAGCACTGGGGAGCGGTGAGGTAATACAATGGTCAGTTTACACAGAAAATAACAGTAGGGGGGAGTGTTTCGCATTTTTGTAAAAATGTACCAACAGTAATGGGATTCCAAATGTTTGAGACATTGATAACGTAGCTTTTATGTTAATGTGACAAGTACAACTGAAGTTAAAGCTATAATGCAAGTGTTATTACTGCAGTTAATTCAACATGAGAAAGACCTGGCGACCAACAGTCCTCCTGCAGGTACATGGAGGAACTATACATTTCACATTTAGTACATACGCAGAGGATACAAAAGAAAACATCTGCAAACAATGAGCATCTGAGCATCCAAACAAAGCAAGGACACACTGTAACGCCCCACATCCTGTGCTGGTGACTGGTGATGAGAGCACAGCTGAAGAAAGCAGCGTAGCCTTGCCTGAAACACGGATCCTAATCTCCCTCCACAGTTGCATTCCCCTCACACGATGCAATTCACATCATAACTCGCTGAGATTATGACAAAATGACATTTGGACTTTATGGCGCTGCCACTGTTATCGATGCACCAGCTGTGAGTCGCTGTGTAACAAAGTGAATTATTCATTTTCTTTCCTATTCCATGACAAAGCACTTATGTCCTCCATGTTTAATGTCCATATGAAGCTTCACCACCACAGCACGGTGAGCGGTCTCTGAAGTTAGCGTGTAGGGACTTTACATGTACAGCACACTGTATGTACCTTGGTATGTTGCGTGATAGCAGCAGAGAGAAGCCCCTCAGGGAGCACGGCTGCGTATAAAGCCGACAGCCAGCTAACTCAAAATGTGGCTTTTCGAGGATTACAGCAGCTTTTGAAAAAGAATCCTCCGGTTCTTTTCAGTGTGTGAATATGTTAAACGTATTGTTACAGAATGACGAACAGTGTGCAGACGGGGACAATCTGTTGTCTCCACAACACCAAATGTATTCTCTGATAAACTGTGATGTCATAGGTGTGATAATCACACTCAGACACATGCAGAACTGCTTCATATGTCACTGTGGCTGAGTTTGCACTTTATGCACAGAGATGTACGGTTACTTTAACACTTTAACACGTCCTCATTCAGGGATGTGTTATTATATGTGTTACATGTGTAGATTCTGATCAGACATGCGACCCGCGGGCCAAAACCGGCCCGCCAGAGGGTCCAAGCCGGCCCGCCAGATGACTTTGCAAAGTGTAAAAATGAGTTGTTTTGATCATAAAGTAAAAACCTTTGCAGATACACTGTGATCTGTAAGGTGTAACACACATGTGAAAATTATAAACTAATAATATTGCACCTTTTTTTCTTACGAAATGTCAGGTTGTTCATAATGTTTTGTAAAAAGATTAAGTTTGAACATTTTCAGAATGTACTTTTTTGCACTAAAACGATGGGAAACATGTGGAGTTGTGGATATTTACAGGTTATTACGCTGTGGTGTTACTGGTCCGGCCCACTTGAGATCAGATTGTGCTGCATGTGGCCCCTGAACTAAAATGAGTTTGACACCCCTGCTCTAAAGCCAGTGGAGGGGCAGGCGTCTAACCTGCCTGTGGGTGCAGTTGTAGATCATCACTTTACTCCAACGTCTAAACTATGATAAATTAAAAAGAGAGAGCGCCAACTGAAGAGAAACCTGGCCGTGTCTGAGATAAGGAACATAATAAGTCACTGACAGAAGCTGAGGCTATTTCTGTAATCAGAGAAGAAGATTTATTTTAATAGTTGGGGACAAGAGGCTGAGTCAGTGTCTCTACGAGGACTCCAGAGCTTTCTCCTCTAACAACGGAGGATGTTACAGTAAACCGTTTGCTCGTTACAATGACTGCACGTACAGCCGCTGTGGGGCTTAACCTGCGTGGTTGATACAGAATCGATAAGGGAAATTAAATAATGAATAGTTTGTAGATACGGTGTCTCTTACTGAGGTATATGTGACAGTTGATGGAGTATAAAGTGCTGCAGCGAACAGGTAATGATATCATGATATCTAAGGTTGAGAAAACAATCTCTGTGAAATGTCAGTTTAGCTTTTAATCGTGTCTCATGATCTCACAAAGTAGATGTTCAAAGTCAATAATGGACTTTGAACATCGATTAATCACAATTGCCTTATTTGATTCCCTATAATTAAAGCCAACAACTCAGCATGAACTTCTTTAAATACCAGGTTTATAAAAGGAAATTGTCACTTTGAACGGTAATCAGAGATATTTTCTCTGGCTTCACCTCTAATATGAGTTTAGAATATATATAGAATGCAATTATCCACGTACAGAATCTTCTCCTTCAAGAGTGAACCTTTCATAGTGTTGCTACATGGAGCGCTTTGCATCGTTTTAATTAGATGCAGAGCAATTTCAGCAGGGTTCAGTGTTAACCAAACACTGTGTGCTTTAAATGAGATCTTCTGCAATAACGTGCGATATGAAAGAGCTGTGAAGACAAAAGTCAAGAGTTCTTATTTTCTTTATCACAGCGTTTCATCCAATAACAACAACAGAAGAAGAAGAAGCAGATGTAGATGAGGTATTGACATTTGACATGAAGCCGTTGCTTATGTCGACGTGTTTCAGAGTCAGAAGATGTGATTAAGACGTTGGCGTGTAAAGCCATCTGGAAACAGCCGCAAGGAGCCAATTAGTGGCAAAAAAAACAGCCACCTTTCCAGCTGTAGCTGAAGAAAATGTTGAATCTATTCAGCGTGTCTCTAAAGACCACAGCGTCACATGCTCTATGGTAGTTAATGGAGAAAGGTTTTACTTTCTGACAGTAATGAATATCCTCAATTTTGCTCAATTTTCCCTGAAGCAGATCTGTTGTTACACAATTAAACACACACACACACACACACACCTCATATTGCCTACAAATAGATATTGATTCACGAGACAAAACCACACAGGAAGTCAGTCCTTTGCAGTCTTTGCATTACGCTTGTAGTAACCGCACCGTACAGATCGAGCACCTTGAGATTCGACATGTATATTTCTTGGCGTCAGCGTGCTCGACTCCAGGAAACTGTGAATCATGTCATCTCCTTCTCAAAAGACGCTTAAGCAGTTCATATCTTATTCATAAAGCATTTGAAGTATCGTCTGCACGCCAGAACCCATTTATAATATAACAATAATTCTCTCACAATTACCTCTTTTGAGTACATCGTTTCAGTAATGTTGAAAATGAGTCACGGCCGTCTAAACGCTGTTGCAATTTAGCAAAACAGACAAAGAAAATAAATGATGGTGTAGGGAGGGTTTTAAAATGTTGGCCATTGGACAAGAAATATCTAATTAATGTGCTAATGATTCAACATTTTGCAAAAAAAACATTTGCAGCAGCTCTGCTTTTATATTTGCTCCAGTTTTTCTGAGGTACAAATCAGATTCAGAAAAACAGAATAAGGAATCGATCAAATGTTAGTCAATTATTAGCTAGACTAACACAGAGATCATTGATTAAAAGGTACCCTAAGACATTTCCAAGCTCCACTTACGATCAGCACCATTAAGCGTAGTTTCTCTGCACATAAATCCATCATGGCTGCATGCTGTTCTCTGCACTTGCTGTAAACAGATGTTAATTGGGAGTTTAACTCCTGAACCTGACTAACACGCGTTGAGGAGGCAGAGTTTGACTTATCCACAGATCTGGCAGAGGTCTGCGAGAAAGTCAAAAAAGCTTCTCGGACATCAAGGCGTCATCATCAGAGTCGCTGAAGGATCTGGATATTGTTGGGCTGTTGGGCACGCCAAGTGTGAGCGCAGGGTGTGCTTCAAAAAAGGCTGTAAATGAGCTTATTGTTCGCCAAGGCTGCAGCCAGTGTGGAATAATGGCAGTTAAAATGGATCCCAATAGAGAAAAGCTTCCCCATTAGCAACAAGTATCAAAATGTCAATGGCAAAACTTCTAAACTTTCATATGCGTTGCGTCAGAAGGAGCTCTGGCTCTTCAAAATAGTTCAGTTCAGTTTGTGTCATTAGTTTCAGTCTGTGATCTCCGCGATCGTGTAGAGAATCAGTTATTACCGAGATCACAGTTCAAATGACTAAAAGAGAAGAAAGAATCCAAAGAGAAGAGAATTTGTGAATCCAGCCACTCAATTATTCTGGCAGGTTCCACAAAGAAAGGAACGTATAATAACAGTCTGCTGCACGAACTTCATTTACACAATCAGTCAGCACAATACAGTAAATGCACCTCGAGACAGCTTCACTTTGATCTCAAAGGATAACACATATGCTTTCATAAACTCAGTTTGGACATATGGAACCATATCAAACCAACATGACTTCCAAACAACTTATTTATTTAGTTTAATACTGAAAGGTAAGGTGAAGAAGTTGTTTCATTTCTTTGTCTATTTCAGTTTTCATTTATTCAGCATAAATCTACTTGTGTTGTAGCTGAGATACGAGCTGTAGGAGTTTTGAACACATTAATTGCCTGCCCAGAAGCCAAATGTACCAAAGAGGGATCATTTTAATGAACAGTGTCATCGCTCCATGTCGCTAACAATGCAGTTTCATTAAAACTGTGATTTGCATGCGCCTTGGGCCCCAGTTATAGCGAGGTTGGTGTCTGAGGCAGGTAACTGGTGGGAGAGGAGGTTCTCTCAAGCTCAGTGAAAGATCCTTTAAGTCCCGTCTGACTCGGTCCACGTCCTGCGTTTCTTTTCTGCTCTCAAACATCCTCACACCCGAGTCTTCACACATCTCACCGGCACACGACCGTACCGTCTACCACAGTTCTTTCAACATTCAGGTTTATTTTTTGCGTCTCTCCGATTATTCCCTAAAAGCTGGGCTCGTGCAACATCGCCTCTCGGTTTGTTTGTGATGAAACAAATATTGCTGAATAATTCAGAATCGATGGTTTTATCTGCCACGGTTTACCAAGAAAGTTACAAATTAGAAAATGAAAGCGTGGGTTTTGGGCAGGGAACGCGTGATTAGGTGAAACACAGAGCAACTTTAATGAATTAATTACACCTGTGTTGTTTAATATTCTTTACCCCTGCATAGCCGACTGCAACAGCTAAACTTAAACTTCACAAAATAAGGGCTCAAACCACTAGAAACTCATAATAAAGAAGCAGCAAGAGATAACAAATGCAGTTTGGAGGGTCATCAAAGATCCGCCACGACAAAGAAGTGGTATTCCTGAAGGGTTTGATAGCAGTACTAAGGAGGTGAGCACCAGCTAGCAGCTGCCCCTCCTGCGCTGATGGTGCATCTGATCCACACAATATTCAAGACGAAACAAAACAAAGCTGTTCAGACGGCTCAGTCAACCAAGTGACATGGGGATGTCACAGATGCCAGAATCCAAGGTCTGCCAGCCAAACAGGGTCGTCAGACAGTGACCTCCATGTTGTTAATGAGTCCTATCTGAGCGTGCAGCAGAGAGGAGACACACAGGTGCATCAAAACTGCCTTCCTACGCTTCCTATACTTTGAGGGATTGTTCAATGTTGTTTAGTAATATTTTAGGTTCTCTGTGATTGATTAAAGACACCAAATGTCACTTCTTCATGTTCATTTAAACAAAATGTTAATGTTTTCATGGGGTAATTCACTTAGTTGGCAGTTTATATTAGTAAATGTTAGAGTAATACATCAGTGTAAAGTGTAAAGGGGAAACTATTACACCAACAGTAACACATTTCAAAAAAGTAAAACAACAAGACTAAGAGTCGACAGAGATAGCAGCTGTAGCTAACATCAGCATGCTAATATGCTAACACCGCTAACATGCTGGTGCTTAGCAGGTATAATGTTCACCATATTAGTTTAGCATGTTAGCATGCTGACATTTGCTAATTAGCTCTCCATTATATTAAACACAGAAGTACTTGAACACAAAGTCCAGCTGATGATGATGATGATGATGATGATGATGATGATGATGATGATGATGATGATGATGATGATGATGATGTCATTAGTTTTGCAGGTATTGAAATGCTAAACCTGATGACCCAACATGAAAAGTCAGGGGATCACATCCTTAGCGGGACACAAAACATTTAATGCATCCAACAGTTATTTCACTCACAACCACGAAGGTGAACTTCATGGTGGCACTTAGGAAAGTCAGGCGATCCACCAAGTGATTAAACTACAACCTTTGAGGACCATGAATGTCTGTGCAGGAGACATTTCATCTATAAAATATCTTATTAACAGCTAATGTCTGCAGCCTCATCTCTCTCCTCCGGCACGCTGAATCCCCATTTTCATTATCTGGCACTGTAATTTGCCACAACAGACAGATGTTGTGTAACACTAATCTGCCACTAGTTGTGTTGATTCTACTTTTAGTCCAGAAATCCTTCAGCGTGCAAACCGTCGACTCCTACCACTGACATGTGGTGTTTACGGGCCCGAGCGTTCTGCTCCTCGGCCTTATTGTGTGCGGTAATGTCTCCGAAAGGTCATCTGCAAATGGTAAAAGGGTTTAATTTAGTTTTAATTATGCTGAACACGCACAGAGAGGCATTTGTGAACAATGACTCTGCCACCAGGTTCAATCTGAATGTACGCAATCTTTGCAAATGACTGTTGTTAAATGGGCTCTGGGAGACGACCGCTGCTCGCAGTAAGCTAAATTATAAAAATGTTCTTCTCTCACACACAAGCATCGTGATGACAGCTGCTAATTATAGCAGGTGCTGTGCCCACCCTCTGGTTTTTGTTTTCGTCTCATGCGCTGTCTTGTGTGACATACAGGAAGTTAGTTTTGCTAGTTGCTCGTTAATTTCCCAGAGGTAAGGTAAGTGGTTCCCTTGCATTAGCGTCATGCTATTTGGATGTCATCGTTTCTGTTCAGCTACATAAAAAACTCAAGAATACAGAGCAGCAGGACTGACTAATAACAGCACGACCACAAAATCAACTCACTTTATTGGGGGATGTAAACAGGAAGAACAACATTTCCTGTGGATGGACCTTTGACGCGTAAGGTTACATTCTTTATAAGTAATTCAAGATGTGTTAAAAACATTCAAACGTCCAAGAAGTACGTTTTCTAAGTAGAATCCATCCGCTGGCCATTGGGCAGCAGACTTAATCAACTTCTTCTTCATCTTTCTAGTGCACGCGAATGGGTTATTAAGCAAGGAGAGTTTTTAATTCCTCAATCACGACGGATCTGAAATGTGGAAATATAATTTTCTCTTTCATTAGTGTTGAGGAATCTTCCATCTTCACCAACACGTAAAGAGACTCCTAATCTTCAATTAGCATTAAGTCAGCATGTAACCATACATGTGGAAAGAGCTGGTACTGATCGAATGGTGGACTCAGCATGTCTCCCCACAACTAACAGTCAATCGAGTTTATGGTAACACCTGTTAATACCGGTCCACAATGCCAACTATGCTAAGTGTTAGAATTTTATTAGGGAGCGAGCGGGTGATTAGTCAGAGAGTGCTAATAAAGTCTGTTTATTAGCAAAGGGATTTCCATGGGATAAAGTTTCAACACAGGCCACTTGAGTGCAGGATTTATATAATTGACACTATGACACGTGATGTGAAAAGAAATAGGTTTCAGAGCTGAGACACACACGTTCATAGGAGGAAGGAGGAAATGCTCTCCAGATGGCAAATGGTTGTCAAGATAATGATAATGCAGCTGCTTAGTAAGATGCTGAGGAAGGTGGGCCAAAAGAGATAACAATCATTTAGTGGCAAGAATAGAAGATGCTAATATCCAAGTTCAATGTCGAATAACCTCCGTGAGTCAAACCCTGGTGGACAAACAGCGTAACTACAGTGTAACAGCATGGAGCAGACACCTGCACATGACTGCACTTAGAGCAGCAATGCATGGTGTAGGAACTTTAATCACTCATTTATTCTAATTTTGCTTTAAAAAATAAATATATAAAAAGGGCGAGAGGAAGATTGTATTTGTAAGAAATATAAAATAAAATGTTTGAACCTGCGTGGAAACATGGATTCAATTTAGAAAACTGAAATCAAAGGCTAATTGGAAAGAGAATACCAATGTAGAAGTGTAAAGGTAATCTCTAGTTAGGATCAGACGAGTAATGTTTCTTCCAGAGCGAAGAGGTCTCACTCAAACCTCTGACTTCAGACGGTACATTCTTTTTCCTCACAGATTTCGCAGTTGAGGTGGAGATTTGTCATCACTTTGACGGGCAGCCGCAGCATCCTTAATGTCCGGCATACTGTAGCTGATGGTGTGAGTTTCAGCGTGGACTCTATAGGAGACATAGTGACAGGCGAGTCACCGTGGGAACATCAATCTTCATGTTGAGCCGGATCAATGAACGCTAAAAATATACAACGACAAAGTTCCGCAGTTTAAAGTATGTGTCCTCCTGTCATGATAACATGTTACAATACTTGGCTGTCTAGATAGAAGGAAGATACATTGTTATCTTCCTACATTGCATTAACCACAGAGCAGTCTCACATGTGATGTGATTGAATAGCGCCTGACATCTGCGCTGCCACGTCTGCTAAATATTTAATCAGCACAAAGTATAGTATTCTAGTTCACGTGCATTCGGAGGTGCCGTGTGACTCATGGCTCTATTATTATCTTGTGTATTTCAAGTAGAAAAACAGATTAGACTATTTGTTTTCTTGGTCTTACTATGCGAGTCAAACTAGAAAAGGAAAAATCCATTGGAGGACAGATGTATATATTTATATTCAGTACATTTTATTCAAAACATGATCTGTAATCAATTTCAAGTAACTTGCACAACACTTTTTAGCATATTATTGTATCATGCATCTTGAGGCCTTGACATTTTCCATTAGTGTATTTGTTGACAGATGCAGTTTGTGCGCAGAGGGTTTGTATTTGCTTTTTCTGAATAATCTGTGCTTGAAAATGCACGCGTCAAAAGAATGAGTTCATTTTTAATATGGTCACAGGGCATATGATCGACTCTGTAGTGTTTGTTTTTCCACATTTAGAGTCTGAACTAGTTTGCATTTATAGATTTCCACTTTCTGCATCTGGTTGACGCTCTACATGTGGCCATTGTCGTCCTATACAGTCGTTGATGGACGTGTGCTATTGTGACGATGATTGAACCCCCAGTGTGAACTTAAGTGAAGTCTCCATTGTGAGAATTTCTGTTTATAGGGATTTAATAATCCACCATAAAAAGGAAAATACAAAAGTGCATAATCAACATTTGCAGCCATATCTCCATTATGTGTTTGTGCTGTAAAAAAAGAAGAGGCTATAAATTATTATAGAGGATTCGTCTGGACATCAACCTCTGAGAGCAGACGTTAGAGGACAGGAGAGAGACAGAGTGTGTGTGTGTGTGTGTGTGTGTGTGTGTGTGTGTGTGTGTGTGTGTGTGTGTGTGTGTGTGTGTGATAGAGAGGTCCGTTGAGAGGGAATTATTACAGAGACCAAGCTCGGTCCCTCGGCTATTGTTTCTGATGCAAGCTTCCCTACATTCAAACGTGTCAGGTGTTCACTAGATGTTTCACAGACTGTTATCTATTTTTCTAAGGAAATTAAACAATACAGTTCCAACAGTGTCGGCTGCTTGGGAGAAGCTAGCGCATTGTGTTGGGAGCATGGGTTTTAAAAGAAAGGCTGGCGAGAGGCCAACAAGTCATCTGATGTTAATCCTGAGTTAGAAACAGAACACAAAGAGAAATAAATCTAAATATCACCCGTTATTTGTACGTTCATTTCTAAGTAAGTAAAAACATGATTTATAATTGTGTGTTCTAGATATATCTTATAACTACAATACATTTGTTATATCTCAATTATACCACGAATGCATAACCAGCAACACTGAACGTCACATATCCCCCCCCCCCACAGGGACGTTGTCTAATATTTCCAACACAGCACCTGCTTCTGTTGCAACATGTGCCTCCATGATTTGTGATAGAGCCAGTCGCGGCGAAGAGAAACGCAACATAAAAGAAAAGTGCAGGTGGGTGCAGACCATAGACTGATATATATATATAGCTGCCCTTCAGCTTGCTATGAACACCCTTCATCCTGGACCTCAGGTTACCCTGGCACACAGCACATGAAGGTCAGTCATACTACACCTCTATCACAGGAAGATAAACACACTACTGATAAACAGTTGATAAATAGTTCCACCATGTAACAGAACTCCACTCTGACCGGGTGCTGATGAGGTGGTGATTGAGCCACTTCCTGTCCTCTCATCCTTATTGGCACTGTCTGTAAACTCAGGCATGCACATTCATTCAAACACACTCAAGACATACAGTGCAGCAGAATGCATGTATGGACATGCAGTTTAATAAAAACTAAACAAAAAAAAAAGCTGACATACGTTACCTGGTCGCTGGGTGAGAGTCAAAGATCATTCTGCCAGCGCCATCTGTCAAAGGAAGTAGGAGCAAGTGTCCCTCTCCCTCCTACCTGTGCGCCCCTCTCGCTTCACAACAAAGTGCCGTGTTACATTAGAGGAGAGAGCCGTACTTCACAAGCGGGGGAATCCTCCGTCAGACTGAAGCCAGTGTGAAGCCAGTTTTAATCCCCTTTGAGAAGATGGAAGAATGCACCTCCCCTTTCCTTGGGAATCGCGACTTGCTCCCACCACTGCATACAACCCCCCCCCCCTCTCTCTCTCTCTTCTCTCTTTCTCTCTTTCTCTCTCTCTCTCTCTCTCTCTCTCTCTCTCTCTCTCTCTCTCTCTCTCTCTCTGTGTTTCTTCTGCCTCCTTCTCTGCTCTCCTTCTCTCTCCTTCCTGATCCTGCTCCACTTGTGCGCTCGCTCTCTCTCTTGCTTACTCACTCAATCAGGCATGCATGCATTCTTATCCACTGAGGCTCACTCACATACATATACTGTACTGTACACACAACCATCAGCAACACACGCAACTGTTAGCTTCTTCACAGTGATTCTGTAGAATCTATTTAGTTACTTCCTGTTACACAATGTTTGTTGTTCCTCCTATCGATATATTCTCCAAAATATGACAATATGAGGGTCAGAAGCTCTTTAGGCTAGGTAATATATGTGGCTCCTATTTCTGCTGTAATCATATTCACCCCTTACTCACACATTCAACCAGAACAAAATGTGTGTGGAGGGATTCAGACAGAACGGAGGATGCCTCTGCTGTGATGTAAAAATAAGTAGAATGAATAAAATAAATCTTTCAGAATGACTCAGAGACCAGTAAGATACAGATTTCCCTCGCTAATCTCATTCCCTATGATCACAGAATAAAGGGGCGACACTGTATGCGAGTCTGCCCGTGTGCACAGAGCTACCCTACGTGTGATTGTATGCTCTCCAGAGATGTTCTATTTTGAGGACAGGCAAGACACTATAATGACATCCTCCCCTAAAACTACAGCGCGCTCTCTCTCTCTCTCTCTCTTCTCTCTCTCTCTCTCTCTCTCTCTCTCTCTCTCTCTCTCTCTCTCTCTCTCTCTCTCTCTCTCTCTCTCTCTCTCTCTCTCTCTCTCTCTCTCTCTGTCTCTCTCTGTCTCTGTCTGTCTGTCTGTCTGTCTGTCTCTCTGTCTCTCTGTCTCTCTCTCTCTCTCTCTCTCTCTCTCTGTCTCTCTCTCTCTCTCTCTCTCGCTCTCTCTCTCTCTGTCTGTCTGTCTGTCTCTCTCTCTCTCTCTCTCTCTCTCTCTCTCTCTCTCTCTCTCTCTCTCTCTCTCTCTCTCTCTCTCTCTCTCTCTCTCTCTCTCTCTCTCTCTCGACAATCTCCATGTTTTAAGGGGATAACAGCAAAGGACCGTCTGTGGGATATAAATAATGCTGGAGTGACCTGAACCATTAGCAGGTGGGAGGGAAGGTCCAGCAGCTAACATAATGACAGGTAGCCTCACACACACACACACACACACACACACACACACACACACACACACACACACACACACACACACACACACACACACACACACACACACACACACATACCTTTAAATTCCTCCAAGAATTAAAAAAAGCACAAACAAGTCATTGTGATTGAAAGTGAAGCGTGGCAGCTGTAATCTGTGGTTCAGCTCGGGGTTTAAAAACTCTGAGCAGAGATGAAAGTCACCTGCCTGCAGCATTACTGTCAGCAGGCAGCTGCAGATCAATAAAGATCACAACTTTAAAAAGCAGATGTGTTTGCAGTACAGTGCAGTAGATGTCCACGTCTCACTGGTTGAAATATAATGTTTAATTATTTAATATATCTCTTGTAAGCTCTTTTAGGTTAAACTAAAACATATGTATTCACCATCATCATTTCATTTTAATATTTTTTTATATATATATATTAATAATATAAGCCAGTAAATGCAGTCTTAGATGTGCAACTATTGTTCAAAGCCCACAGGGCATGTTACCGGTCTTAGTTGTTAATAATACATTCAAAGCGAGCTGAGGGAAGATTTCTCTGCAGAGCTAATTAGAGACGAGGTCAAGGAACAATGTGTCGTGTTAATAAGTACTTACTGAAAATGTATATTGCTACATGCTGCAGTCATGTGTTACTGTATATTGCATGCAGCTACATTAAGAGTAATTAGAGTAATTTAACCCAAAGTTATTAATGTGAGCTTTAACATTAGAACCATTAGAAAACGCATCGCTTCACTTGTATGCCAGAAGCATAAATCATAAAATGATATTGTTTAATGATTATACTGTCAAATATAAAACGTCATGGCTGTTGCAAGACTAAAACATAAGCAGAGTATTAAGATCTTGTAAATCGCTGAACTGAGACGCTTAAGCCTGATTGTGCACAACAGTTGTAATTGCTTCGCTGCTGCCTACAACTCCAGAACACACAGAGCAAATGAGTCCACAGAGACGTGTGTGAATGCTGGATGGAGCATCTCTGGAGGATTGAATACGGTTCCACTAAACACTCTCAAACCAAAGTTAAGTTTCTCTGAAGAGGTTTCGATGCAAAAGTGTGTTATAGCGAGCTGTGAAGTCAGACTGACTGGTACATCGTTTCTTCATGCAGGATCAGCACTTATCTGATGGTAAAGATGTTCCTATAATAATAATAATAATAATAATAATAATGATAATGATAAGCCTGCTCTCTCTCTCCCTCTTTGTCTTAGATATAAAGTTTCCCTCATGAAGCGTTCTCCTGGGCTGTCATCTTTGTTAGAAGGACAGACACGTTACAGCGTTATGCCAACCTGACCCTTAAACACAGGTCAGTTTGACCCAGCTCCTCTGTGTGACAGATGCTTCAACATCTGCTTGGTTAGAATAAAAGAACACTTCAGAATCTTGGTGCATTAGCACTAAAATATCTATCTTCTACCATCTGCCATGCAAATATACCAGTTTAAAGTAGAAATCACCCAGGATAATTAGTGTTAATGCAGCAGAGCTGATGATGAAAAGAAAATGAGAGGCTCGTTAAAAAGGTACAAAAAGCCATTGATGTCTTTTACATCTTAGCTCCCGGAAACGGGTCCAAAGCACCTTCTGAGAGAGACAGTGAGGGATGTCATTTAATACATGCATTGTTACTGATGTTTCTGATGGTATATTTATGAATCTTTCACAGTTAAATCAAGTTGCAACTTGTTATGCAAACGAGGCCACACAGACTTAAGAACAGTTTCTTTCAACCGCTTTCGAACATCGTGCAGCTGAGGACCCAGACAACTGCGGTGACCTTGCAGAATGGAGTTTTAATATTGGTGTTACATTAGTTATGTGCCAACACACATGGCTATATCGTAACTCTACTATGTCAAACGCACATAAAACTGCTTTCATGGGAAGCTTCTGCTTCAGACGGGGATTATGCAACAGACATACAACAGTTTGTACGAGCTTCTTGTTGCAGCTTAACATTTAAAGACTCAGAACTAAAGTAAATGTATCGTACAGAAGAGAGGTGAGGGAGACACAAGTCATTGAACAGAGGACGCTATTGTTGACTGGCACTTCATTCCACACACTATTCTTCTTTGTCAGCAAGCGAGGATGGGCGAGGGGTGTATTACACTTAAGGAGGATTAGTAAAATTGGTCTTACTGCTCACTATATGTGCACTGACGATGCAATGCTTGATCTTGATGGGGCAGCTGTGTGCAGGTGCTGCATTATACGATACAAACGGGTCTCTGGTGTTAACACAAGGTATCATCGGGGACAGAACAGGCCTCTCGGGGTAGATGAATGGTGTTGGATTACAGGGGAGACATTCCCAGGCTTAGGTGCATGAGCTAAATGATAAGTGTCCACAGGCGTCGTTAAAGAGACGAGTGAGGGAGAGCGAGATGCACACAGGGAACAGATATGCGTGTTTATATGCTCCACTATTGGCTGTTGAATTATTTAGATTGGAAGCTCAAGTGTGTGGTAAATTAATTCAGTACGTTCATCGTAGATAACAACTTTGTAATATGCTGCTATAGGCTTAGACTGCCAGGGGACATCTCCCTTCTCTTCCTATCTCCTCCCCTCCCTCTCTCTTCTTCTCCCTCTAAGGGTCTAAGGACAGAGGGTCTAAGGACAGAGGGTCTAAGGACAGAGAGTCTAAGGACAGAGGGTGTAAGGACAGATGGTCTAAGGACAGAGAGTCTAAGGACAGAGAGTCTAAGGACAGAGGGTCTGAGGACAGAGGGTGTAAGGACAGAGAGTCTAAGGACAGAGGGTCTAAGGACAGAGGGTGTAAGGACAGAGGGTCTAAGGACAGAGGGTCTAAGGACAGAGGGTCTAAGGACAGAGGGTCTGAGGACAGAGGGTCTAAGGTATATGTATAATTTGTGATATTGGGCTCTATAAATACATTTGATTTGATTTAATTAGACAGAAAAAATACAGCAACTAAAAAAGGAACAGTTTGAGATTTTGGAAAATATACTTATTAGCTTTCTGTCTGTTAAATATAAAACTACAGCCAGCAGACAGTTAGCTTAGCACACAGACTGCAAACAGCCTCAGTCAGGAGAAGAACTACTGCAACACCGCTATAGATAATTAAACACAAGGATCATATTCTGTTTGTTTAATCAGCACACAAAGCAGATTTTAATTTGATGCTTTACAGGGGGTAATGTGCATATTATTTATTGGTAGAGACAAGTAGCTCCATGTTTCCACTAGTTGCCTGGTAACTGCTCCCAGCAAAGAAACAGTCACATAACCAGCTGCAAAACGTCAAAACAAACAAGATATAATGTTAATTTAAGAGCTTTAGAGGTGCTAATAACAGGTGTATGTTGTTACTTTAGGACAAAGTCAGGGAAGACTTACATTGGTTTGGCTTATTTGTAGCTAATAGTTGAATTAGAATAGTATAACTGCACTGACACTGTGTGACAGACTTGAATATTTCCACGAGCAGCAGTGATGTGCAAACAGATTCTGAACTGCAGCAGTATACTGAGTTTTACTTTCACACTGCAATAACCACAGAGCTGTGATAAAGAGAGGATATCAATATTTCATATGCTTTTGGGGTGCATTGGTGGATTCAGAGGAATGCAAAGTGATTATGACCCGAGGGTGCATTGGGGCGACATTTAATAGAGCTTTGTGGAAATGATTGTCTCATTAAGTGTGATCATATCGTCTTGCCTCCTGCTCCACACACGGCTACTAAAAACTGGCGGAAGTTTGCAAAATGCAATTTTGGGACGCTTAATATGATTCACTTCCTTTCATATCTTGTCCTTGATTCACATTAATACTACAAAACGACGAAACTGCAGACAGCTCTCCACTTCTAACTCCCGACACGTCTGTCCTCTGTGAATGCTGTTAAAGCTCATTTCCCCAAACTCTACTTAACCGTGCGCGTGTGTGTGCGTGTGTGTGTGTGTGTGTGTGGCATGATGGTTGTGCAGAGACGTCAGACATCAGCTTGGCATTACTCGTTGACCTGCGGATGTGACATCGTGTAACTTGTGGGACATTTTAATGACCTAGCTCTGTTACAAAATAACTTAAACCTTTTCATTTATCTTGGCAATTTGAAAGATTATAACTTTCTCAGGCTGCGAGTCTGTTCAGGAATGAATGATTAGTGTTTATTAGGAAGTAGGAGCAGTGGTATGTATGGGCCCAAAATACCTGACGGCGCCCCTGAGTAAGAGTAATGCTCTTGCGCCACCATGTGGACAGAGATGTACACCACACTCAAACTAGAATATCTTTCAGAATATGGCATGGTAGTGTTTAAATACATTTTAAAAGCTAGACGCACACATTTAAAAGAAATGAAGATTAGCACATCACCAGATTAGATCCTATAGTTATATAATCTGAGTCCGACAGGAGAAACACATTACAGGAGGAGAAATGCTTGAGTGACTTTGGAGCACAGATGCATCTTTACAACCATTAACGTACCTTTCTAACATCTATTCAACATGCTCGCTAATTCGACTTGATCCTAGTTTGTATTGGTCTATAATTAATCTGGCTCTTCAGTCAGAGGAAAGGAAATGACTTTGGAGGGCTTCACTGAGCCATGACTCCCGGGACTCACCCTGCTTTTTCTTTGAACTGCACGGGTATGTGGAGAGGAAGGTGGAGACTAAATCAACTTCCCTGCGTTGGCTCATTAGCTGCGGGCCCTTGGGTAAACCAGGCTCCGTGGTGATGCCCTTGGAGGAACAAAGCCCAGTCACTTGCGGAGTGGCTTGTGGAGCCAGAGAGTGAGAAGTTTCAGAAACACAGTATTGACAGTCAAACTGTACTCAAACATTTCCTTTGCCACCGCATCACCCAAATGTGTCGATCAGAAATATGACACACAAACAAAAGGAGAGTTCTCCCCCGCAGTGTTCAGGCAAACTCACACTGCAGATCATCGTAAAGGAAGAACTAGTGTTAAATGATCCATTGTGCAGGTCAGAGTCTTACATTTGAGAATTACTTATTGACAATATATGCTATTATTTGAGTGCCTTAACTTTTAAAAGTAAGAATTATGACAAATGAGTCACGGTTAAATCTGCATTTCATTAGTTTTCCATGCTGTATCATAAACGTACTGAACCATGACCCCAAAACTGAGGAACCTGACCTTTAACACCGTCACAGCTCTTATTGACAGACATGACGCTTTGGTATTAAACTAAAGGGCTGGTAGCAAAACACCAAACTGTACCACAATAAACAAATAAATACTATGAATATTTCTTCTTTTTTACATTTCTTCATTTGTTTAATACTCTTCATAAAAGGGAAAGGGTGGAGCTTCGCTTTTATTCTATTCTATACATTAAGATGAATTTTGTCAATTTGTTTTTCTATGACTTTCACAACTATGACACACACACACACACACACACACACACACACACACACACACACACACACACACACACACACACTCAGTTTTATAATCTGTGTGTCTGCCAGTTCAACACCAACAGAATGCAGTGAGTTTGCGCAGGATTATGGTTTTTGTTGTGTGGATTATCTGAATCTAATTACCTCGCAGAGGAGTTTAACGGACTCTGTAGCCTGTCTGCCTGATTATATATAATCTATGAACCATACAGAGCAGCTAATCATTTATTATTATTTTATGGTAATGAACTTCTAAAGATATTAAAAGTTAAGTTCACTGCAGTGAATCTAAAGTATACACGTGTTTGAGAGACATACAATATAAGATAACTTCGGAGTTTAGATTTGACCGATATCAAATGAAACTGATGCACTAGTACCCTGTTCTCTAACTATAACTGCCTGCATGCTGCCACCAAATCAGGGACATTTTATTTAACTTTGTGGAAGAAAAACAATAAAACTTTTCGCACAGAGATTGAATAAAATCCATTTTTGCAGAAGACATGCCCCCTGCTGGTTACACATCTGCTTAGTTCACTTACGCCGGGCCTCATCGGATTATCATTGTAGCAAACACACATTCTGTCCTTTATTTCTCCTCCTCCTTGAAATTCATAAAAAGAAATGTATTTTACAGTTACAAAAGTGAATTATGATTCTTTAAAAAAAAAAAAAGTCTGACCAGCAGATTCTGATTCAGATTTTCTTTCTTTGTAAGAACTGTAACTGACAGCGTACACAAACATTTTCTTAATTCATTACTGATGAAAGATAGCAGCTTGTAAAATAAATAAAATAAATAAAATAAATAAAATAAATAAATAAATAAATAAAATAAATAAATAAAATAAAATAAAATAAATAAATAAAATAAAATAAAATAAAATAAAATAAAATAAAATAAAATAAATAAAATAAATAAAATAAATAAAATAAATAAAATAAATAAAATAAATAAAATAAATAAAATAAATAAATAAATAAATAATAAATAAATATCAAACTATAAGCTGCAGGTAGAGAGCCGGAGGTAAAGCAACCGACTCCTCATTGAAATTATGAATTTTTGGCAGGAGTTCAAATAACATTTTATTTTCAGTCTGCAATGTTTTCACTGGAAGTGGAGTTTATAATAAATAAAAAGAAAAGCTCTCTCTCCAGCTTCGCAGCAGGTTTCACAGAGCATTGCAGAAGACTTGAGGCCCAACACAGCTCTGTCGCATGCAGATGAGGACCAGGAAGATAAGTAGCACAGAACTCTTCTACTATACAACTACACCAACCCAAATGTGCTGTGAAGGACTACTTAACATATTTTCATTCAAGTAAAACATTTTAATGAGAACGTAGGAAATCCAAGAGCCTTTGTCCCTCTCTCTATTGTCAACAATCTCCCATTTAATAGTTCTGCTTGAGAAACTACACCATGGTGGGGGAGCCCGTTTCTTAAAGCCTGATTTAAAATGCACGACGCTACATCATGGCTTTGATCTTTGATGTGTTTGTGGATTATCAGAGTGAGCTGCAGCATAAGATAAAAGAAAAGATCAATTCCTCAACCAAGGCTTGGATCTGCCCCATTTACCAGTCACAGCTTCGACTGCGTCCTCATTAGCACATGCACGCACGCACACACACGCACACACGCGCACACACGCGCACACACACGGCGCTGTGACAGAGAAGACATTGAATCGGAATCAGCCTTAGAGCTCAAGCTGACACAATTCAATAATTGAAGCCACTCACACACGGTTGAATTAGAAACATACATGTTTCCATATCCCTCTATGGCAGATGAAGTACACACACTTCAGAAGGGTCAAAGCAAAGCCTGTACAGCCACAAAGACAGAGACATTTGTTGTTATCAAATGTTGGTCATTACCTGCCGAGCTGTTCGTTCTTCTCGGTTCCTTTTCCGCCTATTTATTATTTTATGCTGTTTACTAACTTAAAAAACAACAACTCCTCTAACCCATATTTATAACACTTGGTTTAACTTTACACTTTCTGCCTCCATTCATTGTGCATGTGCATATGGTAATGTGTGCACCGCCGCTTGTCCATCCAATCCAACGTCAACAAAATTGGGTTTGACTCATGACACTTGAAAAAAATCTATTCCTGGGCCGGGTCTCAGCAGATCCTCAACGGCCTCTCTAGACTCTATATACTCTCCATGCAATCAGTACATCCCTGACAGTGTGGGGCTCTGTGCAGGATATACATACGCCGCATCACCTCAGCCGGGTTCACTGCCATCAGCAGAGGCCATGTGCAACCTGTGAGCCGCCTGAAGTTCATGGTAAGGAAAGAATTTCAAGCTCAGTAAAAGAGGCGCCGACAGTAATGACAACAGGAAGATTTCTAACCATGGCACCATCAGTGCACACTGGGACACGAGCTTCCTGGATACCGCTGCTTAAAACACCCTCTCAGCCTGATTGACAGGTCCGAATGTGATTCTGCATATATATACATTAACTGGAAACAAGATAGGATTTTCTGCAAAAGCTATCATAACATATGGTATTTTGCAGAATCCCTTGAGCTGTTTAATTCGTCCTGTCTTTCCGTCCCTGTCTGACATCATGGTTGGCAGCAGTGGCTTTTAATTCTGCTGATTGGAAACGAGTTGTTGAAGTAAAGAAAAACATCCATTCTCCTCCATTTGGTGTGATGCCAGAGTAGGAGAAGTGTTATGGGCTGGACCAGATGAATTCTTTATTAGTGCTTCCCTAAGAGCAATTTAATCAACTGGCAGTAAAATTCCCGCTGACCGAACCTCTGCACCAAAAGAGCAGTGCACAAGTTATGGGGACTTTCTAAAATTACACCCATGCAAGAAGTTGCGTCGACACAAACTTACATAACCCGAGTCTTGTAAGTGGTCACATTATCATTTAATAATATGTGAATCCTATCCAATGGGCGGAGGCGTCTTCAACTTGCATTGTTTTTGCAGAAAGAAGTCAGATTGATGAGAAAATGACACAACTTACACTCGCTTGATTTATTCCCTCAGTAAACATTTTCCTAATGAGTTCATGGTCTCAATCACCAGTTTTAAGTCTTCAATACATCATGGAGCTCATTTAGTAAATTACGGTCCCATTAAGAGTGAAACAGACATTAAAGCGGGGTATACGTTAGGGCGTGGCTACCTTGTGATTGAGCAGTCACTACCACGACGTTGTTCGGCGTTCGGATGTACTAAAAGATATTCTAAAAAGTCAGCTGTACATTTTACATGTTTTCACAAGCCAAAGTTAGAATCCAATTAATACCGTCAATTACTGATACTCGTTGCTAACCAAGCTTGCGAGCTAGCAAAATGCTAACGGTAACGGTAGTCCACAAACCAATGGGTGACCTCACACTTCCTGTTTACAGTCTGTGATTCCATCATTTGCTCACTGACAGGCAGCAAACATACTCGCAGGCAATCCAAAAACACTCATTCAGTGATGAATGAAGTCAGATTTATAAATAGCCCAGAGTATGAAACAGAAGCATCGCAGTCCAACAAACTGTCAAGACAGCAGTGACACTTTTACTGTGTTACACTGCAACAGAGCAAAGCCAGAAGGGCCGGCACTGCAATTATATAACAGCTCAATTTACATTCACCTTAGACAAACTTGTGCACCTGACAAGTGACAATTACGCACTATTCAACAGAGCTGAGAGTGTCCGTCAGATCACATTTTTCAGACAACTGATGTCATCCCTCTTCCTGCCAGTGTGAAGACATCCTGTGTACGATGTGTTCAGCAGCAGACAGTTAACAGGGCACTAAGGATTACCCACAAACTGCTTCCGCCTTCCGGCAACAGTCGAATATGAGACACACACAGAACAACATTCAATATCTTTCGCTGGTAACATGATTCCTTCGTGATTAAAGCAGCAACACAGAAGCAGCTCCTTAAGGCCAGAACGTACCCAGAAGACTTTGAGCCCAGAGTAAACTCATGTCGTAAAAGATTTGCCTATATTCCAACACTTTTGGTTTAATCTGATCACAATGCAGAACAAACTATTTTTTGTCCAGAAGCTTTCTTTACAAGCCACATCATTAGACGGATGCCCCTTAGTGCTTTAACGCCATCACTGAGCTGTGTAATCTGGCTCTGACACAGTTGGCATGCAGCATCATTTCTACCCAGAGAATCACAAGATAGATTCATGACATTGGAGCGGCTGATAACTGTTCAACAGAGGAAGAGATGAGTGCCTAATCACCGAACCACTGTGGCTGCTAACAGCCAGTTTTCATATTAGACAAAGTCCCAATTAGATCCTAACTGTCCCAGGTGACAGCTCCCATAGCAACAACGCAGGGACGTCTGTAGTTTCACAGCGAACGTCTCACACCGCGACGCGTTGTAGCAACTTGCAATACAGTCAAGTTCCTTAAAACCTTAACTAAAACTCACGGCTCATGTAACATCAGCCTCCTGCTGGATGCACAATACACACACACACACACACACACACACACACACACACACACACACACACAAAATACTCATGCTAATAAGTGCACTATTTTGATGTTTAGTAGATAAGAAAGTACACATTTAGTACACACAATAGCAGGAAAATCACATTATGATAATTTATATGCTCACATTTGACGTTTTGTCATGCAGTCCAGTCGTAACACTGCACATATATAAAAACACAGAATAAGTAGGCCTATAGTAAATGAAGTGTGACACCACACTCCTAGCAAATGACAGATATTCTCAAAATAACAGCTACCTACCACGGTCTGTCTGTATCTCCATCACTTTAATCTCACAGTGTAGTGCAGCCTTATAGGATACACACATCTGTACATTGGTGTAACTTACACACATGTATTTAAGTTCTGCAGTCGACCAGTTTCGGTATAACAAACTATTTCACTCGGACTTACTGTTTTTCATGCTAAATGGTATAATTATATTATATATCTACAATTAATGTAATAAAAACCAGAGTTTGTATAAAGATGCTTGTGTTTAGACACATCTTTCACGAGGAAACTAAGCTAAAACTAAAGTAAGCTAGCTGACAGCCACTTATATAACTATGTTAACAAAGGTTTCACTAGCTTAGACAAAACCAACACACACAAAGCAACATTAGCATTAATGTGCAGTGGAATATCCACTCTCCTGACATTCAAAAACAGCAAGGACGAGTTCTTACTTTGCAGTCAAAAAGTGCATTATTATAGTTTATTTAAATGCATTACACCACAGTTTATAATCGGGAAGGCTGTAGCTGTATTCCTCGACACATACACACACACACACACACACACACACACACACACACACACACACACACACACACACACACACACATTTAATCCTTTCAACATCACCCACAATCATCGCTTTGTGTATTCACATCTTTGTCTCTTTGCTGGAAGATTGAACCACTCAACCCCACGACTGTAAAGAAATCTTACTTGTGTCGTTTTCTGTCACTGCAGGCAGAACTTCTCTTCCCACGGTGGTGGTGTCCATGCTGGAAGCGGCTGAAGGAGATGCCCCTGAGCGACCCTTCCTCCGGAGGCTCCTCCAGCCTGAGCTGAGGGAAGAGATGCCCAAAGGCCATGTCGCCTGTACCAGGTGTTTGCACCGTTTACCTTGTTAACTGGCAGTTCTCTGAGAGCGGATACTACCTGCGACTAACTGCAGGCTACACTATTATTAACCTGCACGTGGAGCGTCTTTGTATCTGCTCTGCGGGCTGCAAGGCGAGGTGGAACTGTCTCGTGCTCAAAGTGTAGTCTGGGGACCTGCTGGTGTCCTCGCGAGCGTTCCAGTTAAGTGAGAAAGTTATTTCACCGACTTTGTGCCTCACTAGTCATAAGCACAACGTGTGTGACCATAAAAATCTTTCATATTTCCTTGGTATGCCTCTGCCTATTGTTGAGATTAAAGAGTAAAACAGAAGTAGGCCTACAAAGGCATTTACACGTGTGTGTGTGTGTGTATGACATACAACCAACAATAAAGGTGTATGTGGCTTATATAAATAACAAGTTTATCAAGCTGTTGCTCAGCTTTGCCTGCACTTGTATTTTGTACTGTATTAGACTGCAACCTTTTGTTTTGATGGTCAGTGTGGTTATCAGTCAGCCCTTCTGAATCTTCTTATTGTCTCTGAGTTGAGTCACAAACGAGTTGACGCTCACTGCTGTATGTTGTGTCCAGAGTGGATTTGTGATGATGCATGGAGAATATCATAGATCCAAGACTAAACTGAGAGAAGGGCAGAACTCAAAGGTGTCTGCTCCTTCAGCACCATGGATTTATCAATACACGGCACAGTTATGGTTGGCGCCACAGATTCTATCACTAGCCTCAGTCAGATAAAGGATCAATGAAACAACCCCTCTGCCCAGACACTCTCTCTGCTACAAGAGAGGGGGGGGGGGGGGGGGGTTGTCAGGTTAACAAGGGGCATGCATTTGAGTCATTTTGCTAACAAGGGGGATTGCACCGCCCCTTAAATCGCCTGGTGCTCCTAATGTACAGTGTAATTCCATCAAGATGTTAGATGAACACACGTTAAAGCACAGCTGAGAGTCTGAAGGTGAAATCCTCGGCTCAGTAGTTCTCCTCTTTAGAGCATAAAATTATGGATCTCCTTTGTCTAATTTAGCCCACAGTTAATTTTACTTGCTTGCTCCATTAAAAGATACTGTATCATTTATTGCCTCATTTTTCAATTAGATAGACTAATAGCTTTGAGAATTAAGATTCTAGTTTACTAAATTGATAGTCATGCATCTTGCGTTTAATAAAGAAAATCAAATACTTTAATTATTTAATATTAAGAATATTCTTGGCTGTGCATCTTGTGCAGATATTTCTTTTTAGGGATTCATCCTTAATTAGAAGCTCTTACATGAAATACGTCTCAATACTTTTTTTTAAAACAACAGCTGTAAAGTTGAGAGAATCACAATGTAAATGAACGCTCACATTTATCTGAGATGTCACAGGTGCATAAATCATAATCAGGCCTGTCATATAGAACAGTATCAGGTAGTTAGTTTACAATTTACTCTCCACAAATGGATTATTTCTGCACAGTCCATCTATACGCAAAGACAACTCAAGTTTTTAAAGTGGAATAGCAGCTTTGGACGAGTCTAAATTAGCATGCTATTAACCTCTCTATCTAAAACGATGTCAGCCCTATAATTAGTTTACTTGTCAGAGAGTGGAATACGATGTAGATGTGGGTCACAGTGCAATTTTCATAACCCAGAGATGCAAAACACACACAAATTTATTTTATACTATTTTAATTCTGTTATTTTATATTATTTTAATTCTGCTATTTTATACTATTTTAATTCTGCTATTTTATATTATTTTAATTCTGCTATTTTATACTATTTTAATTCTGCTATTTTATATTATTTTAATTCTGCTATTTTATATTATTTAATTCTGCTATTTTATATTATTTTATTCTGCCATTTTATATTATTTTTATTCTGCTATTTTATATTATTTTAATTCTGCTATTTTATATTATTTTTATTCTGCCATTTTATATTATTATATTTCTGCTATTTTATATTATTTTAATTCTGCCATTGTATACTATTTTAATTCTGTTATTTCATACTATTTTAATTCTGCTATCTTATATTATTTTAATTCTGCTATTTTATACTATTTTTAATGGTACTTCACTCATTTACATAAACACTATGATTATTGTTTATTATAGTATTATTATTATTATTATTTTTATTACTATTACTATTACTATTATTATTATTATCATTATTATTATTATCATTATCATTATCATTATCATTATCATTATTATTATTATTATTATTATTATTATTATTATTATTATTATTATTATTATTATTATTATTATTATTATTATTATTATTATATGGTGTTGCACTTGGTCCACATATAAGGTTCCACCAGAGGGAGCTTTAAGCAAAGCCACTGGTGTTCAGCACCTGTACCCACTAACAGCACATGTGGCGTGTTCTTCCATTGAGCCATATATATAAACAGATAACTTCATCTTTTATAATCTTTCACAAACAATGTTCGTGGTTAAATTAGGTTAGTCTGCGAGTCTGTACCCAGGACATCTGGTGATTAGTGAGTCAGTGTCCAAGAAAGAGGGACATATTACCGTGGGCTCACAGACTTATATTAAGAAAAGGGTGATACAAATATAGTTCAGCTCATATTCCCATCTTTGCCAGCAGCTCCTCTTTTCATGTATGTAGGTTACACATGAGATTTCGGAAGAACAAATCTCAGCTGATGATGTCTGATGTGTGACTTATGATTTCTCTCATCTCATTAAGAGCCTATCAGCATCACAGATAACACGAGAGCTATCCCCAATCAACACCAGGGGGTGCAATTATATAAGTGACTTCAATTATGAAGGCCTTGTGTGGCAATCTCCAACTATTTACTTTGCAGATTATAGAGGGAGACCAAGAGCAAAATACGATTTGTATTCATTAGGCTACAGAGTTAGCTCGGAGCAAGACATGTCTTATCTGTGATGACTTATGAATTTGGGCAAATTAGAGTGTAAGTGTCCGTGTTAATTCATAATTCTGACACATCATGCTATTAGATGAGCCAAGTTGTGTAAATAACACATGTTATCTGTAACACTTGAAATCACCTGTCGTCAGTTTTCTGATGGTCCAAGCTGTAACGAAATCCGAGTATAGCATGTACTATTGATAGGTGTGTGTGTGTGTGTGTGTGTGTGTGTGAATATGTGTGTGGGGGCACGCCAGTGAGATGGTTTATGACAGTGTCATCACACATGGCTAATCACTGGAACAATAGGCACAGAGGCATGGGACAGAAAGTGGAGAAAAGTGATCGGGCCTTGAAAATCTGATCTTGCTTAATATGGATGCTGTGTTTAATTTAGCAAGCGGGCTGCAGCCGACCGCCTGAGAACGCGCTGGTGATTGTATTACCCCCCCCCATGGGTCGTTCATGTGCATTGACTCAGAGTGTTATTTCCACTCGTTCAACCCACTTGTGACTTCTTGTCATACCTTTTGTGTGCATCCTTGAAGAAGAGATAAAGTCCCACCCTGTCTCTTTAACCAGAGTTGACACAGACAATCCATCTCGGCAGTTCAATAGATTATCAACATAAGAAGAAGTTTTCAGAGTGGGGGGGGGGGGGGCGATAAATGTCAGTCAATAAGTAACTGACAGGTCATGGATAGGGCTGACCTTGTTGCTTCGGGCGTGAGCTGAAAAGCTGGAGATCGAGAGAAACCGTTGAGGAGGAAGGAGCCCCCATACCCACCGCCTGCATCCTCAGCCACTAGTTATTAGGAGGGGGCGTCTATATCAGTAATAAAAGACCCAAAGCAGTGTTGCATGTTTAAGCCGTGGATGTGTAATGGAACTGGATGGTGCCATATTTAATCCAATGAAAGTGCATTAAAATAATATCTTAATTTGCCTCTTAAATAAATATAAAGTAAGTAATACAAATGACTGCTAAATGTTTTAACAGCCTCTGTGGTCAGGCATGACAATGTTTACATGTTTACCGTCTAAGTTTAGCATGTTAGATGCTAACATTGGCTAATAAGCATTGAACAGCAGAGGCTGATGGGAGTTTCAATCGTTTCCAGGTTTTAAGTAAAAGTTATTTCATTTCATCCTGAATGTAGAATTAATGACATTTTATTTCATGCCAATCCATCCGATAACCACACATATCAACCTCCTGGTGATGCTGGAAGAAAGTCAACAGGATGAATCATCTGGAAATCATGAATGTACTCAAAGTTGTGAATTAGCATGACACATCTCTCTCTCCGGAGTGTTACATATATCCTGTTGTTCTTGTTTTGCTGTTTTCAAAGAGGCCAAAATCCGAATCAAGATGCAACAAGACCAATTAAGTTGTCATTGAATATTTTATTTGCAAATGAAAGAGTAATAACTCAGAAGTCGTAAAAATATACATTTTTTTACTTGTGATATTTACATGGATTGTTTTCATCAAACGAACAAACGAAAAAATTCTGTACTGTTTTATAAAACCAAAGAGAAGCCACGGCAGAAAAACTGATGAGAGTAAAGTAAAGAAAAGTGTCTTACATTTCCCTTTAGTGACGCCGCGCTGAGCCTGTCTCCCCCTGACATCCAAACAATGTAGTCAAGAGAAGCAGCCAACCACACAGAACCCACACAGGCCGGTGATGAGCATAGCACACAAAAAAAGTGCAAAGTACATGGATAATGAATTCAAAATAAAGAAGAAGACAAAAATAAAGCTTCATAAAACTTTCTGTGAATATATTTACAATTTTCTTTTTTTTTTTCTTCTATTTTTAGCCGAATACAGTTATGTTACATCAAAGCAAAGCATTCCCGTTCGTCTGCTCAATCTCCTATGACATGCAGGTACCTTTGCTTTCCTTATCGAGGTCGACTACAGCCCAGTCCATCTCCTCTCTCAGAAGTAGCAATACATCACATTCCCCTATATTGACATACAAGGCCAAACCACAAAGTCTGAGCATCACTTTGCCCTGCTCAACAACTTTATTCAGAAATAAAACTGCTTAATAAAGAACATAAAACATAGTAGCTACATGAGATTCATACACCTATCATATAACGCAGGATAACCATTAAATGATTTCATGTTTACTGCACCTGTGTTGATAATAAGACAATATACGTATAGTGCTGATGGATACTGTTTAAAGAATGATATTGGATGGGCTGCTGACACTCTGAAGTGTTTTAAGACTTTCCTCCTCCACTCTTTACTGAACTGACAAAAGCTCCTTAAAATTCATTTGTTGGAAAAGAGCACAAGTTTTGTCAGGCCACAAAGCGGCACACATGAGAGGAGAGATGCAATGCGAGGGCTCATAAACTGGGGAATCTGCCACCTGAGACTTTCAGTTGCTCGAAAGCAAATCAAAAAGCTTGGGAGGAATTTAACAGCTGGAAGACTTGCATCCCATCCTTCCACCTCCACTGCTACTTTCATCTGCTGTGGAGGGAATTTCAATTGCTAGAGCCTACAGCCCTGGCTCCTAATCAATCCTGCGATACCTCTCCTGATTCTTAGCACTACTCTCGCAGATTCCCATGGAAAAAAAAAGTCTTGAAGCATATGCTATCCAGATTGTTAAGATGCATAGCAGAGTTTGTATTTCCGAGTGCATGTGTTTGCATGCACGTATGTGTGTGTGTGTGTGTGTGTGTGTTTTGTTACAGTAGCTGTGTGTGTGCACACATGTCCCCTGGGTGATGCAGAGTAGAGTGTCCCTTTCTGTGCTGCATTTAGTATCCTGGTTCCATCAGTCAGTCGTAATACCTCCAGACATTCAATCCATCAAATTGATTCTGAAGGAGCAGAAATAACAAGGACTGCTGTTTGGGCTTTTGTTTGTGCAAACTGTGTGTCTGTGTGTGTGTGTGTGTGTGTGTGTGTGTGAGCACATGTGTGCATGTGCAACTGTGAATGTGCATAAAGCACACACCTGTGTTTCCGTGCGGACCTGAATGTGCCACGTGTACCTGTTTATGTGTGCGTGTGTGTGTATATACAACTTTGACCTGTTCTGTATTGTGTGTGTGTTTGTGTGTGCCTTGAGATGCCATCAGTACACCCAGAGCCAAGTGCATTCCATGTTAAGAGACAACACGAGCAAGGAGAGAGCGTACAAGTGGCCTCCAGAGCTGACAATATTATGAATTATGGACGTGCTTTGTCTCGAGACACCACCCCCACAAGCAAAAACATGACTGCTGCCTATGAAGCCAAGTTCAATAGGCATCGAAGTCAGTGAAAACTAAAATAAACACTGCCAGTCTGCAGTCATATCAATTTGGATAGAGGTTACTTTGCATGACTGGATCCTTCTTACTCATTGAATGGCTAACATGAGAATGTGTGGGTGTGGCCCAAGGGCTTATACTGAATTTACATGCACACACCCACACAGACACACTCACACACATTCACAAACATGCATGCATGCATGCAAGCACGCACGCAAAGTCACACACACACAGTAGCTTCCCTGCTCAAATATGAACCGCTGTCTCTAGTTGAATATAAAAGGCATTTTTTTTTCTCATCTTCCCTTACAGTTAAGTCACGTGTGAAATCCCGCATGTGAAGTCAAACCACAGGTGCTTTTCAGACAGATGTTGGTTTTCAAAAGGTTCATGTTTTTTTATGAATCACTTCATCTTATGTGACAGGTTTTTACTTTAGCGTGAACATTTTTGATTTCGAAATGAAACAAGGTTAAAGCCCAGCTACCGACCCAGAGAAAATAGCAATAATCGTTACAAGCTATAATATTAAAGTGTTAGACATACTGATGCTTTGCTCTTCTTAGAAGCAGTAAGTGGAGCTTAACTTGTTTAGTTTTACCTGAGAGTCATTCAATTACAAACCGCTTATTTACTTTGACAGTATGAACAACCTCACAAACTTTCATTTTGATAAATCTTAGTGAAATGTAAGATGGAAACTGTGCCAGATTAAAGGTCAGGCTTAAAATATTCATTATGTGTTGAATATTAAATGGAAACTTTAATGCCCGTTTTCTGGTGAAGGTGTTTTATTTTTTATTACCCCGATGGTAGTGCCTGAGGAAAGGTCACTGGGTCACCAAAATGAGAAAGAATTATCCTCTGGGGATCAATAAAATCCATCTCATGAGAATCTGGCTAGTAGTTGTGAAGTAGATATTTAGTTTGTCACGCACGAGTGCTGAGTTCAAATATGTCAACGGTCTTCACTTGTTCATACAACACGTGCACAAAAAACACAGTTTAAATTCACTTTTGGGTTTCCCATTTGACTCTTTTGTAAGGGTTTGTTTCCCCTCACATACCCTAATTTAAATTAAATGACATCATGTGCGTATATCTATCTGTATGTACAATATAAAACAAGACTGATTACAGAATGTACAGTACATTGTCCCTTGGCATGGGATTGCTTTCTCACCATGGATAGTTCCCTCTGCTTGGTGCTTCCTGGGCTGCGTCTGTTATTACAAGGGCAAGTTTTGTGAAGTTGTATCTCTCAGTATTTGCTACTGTTGACCCTCAACGCTGGTTGTGAACAGAGACTCAACCACTGGTGTGCTGAAGATAAGGACAAGGAAAGAAACCAGAAGAGAAGAGGGATTGCAAAGGCACACGAAATAGGCTACTTGCCCCCTTTTTTTTCAGATACTTTCAATCAAACTGCACTGGGTCTGTCTGAGGATACGACAACAAAAGGGAATTGGCTGATAGCATAGCTCGACCAACAACCAAGCAGGTCCACGGTGATTCAGCGAAACAGCAATCGAGTGCCACTCCATTGTTATGGATCCAGGGAGAGTACTGTCAATGATACCATACACACGCTATACAATTGAAGTCTCTAGAATCATACTCCTCGCTCCCTTCATTCAGACATAGTAATTGTAAAATTGAACGTCAAGGTCAATTCTTTGTGCCTTAGCTCGAATGTTGATTCAGTACCTTTTATAGGGAGCCGAAAAGAATGGGATCCACCATCTTTGTACGTCACACATTCATGGTGAGATTTTGGTTTCAGTTCGGAAATGTAGCAGGTAAACAAAAGAGTAAAAAAAGCAACAATAATAAACCCATCCTAGGGATTGGTGGCACTTCTTAATATGGATGAATGGACATATAGCTGTGTGTCACTCTTTACAACCTGTTCAGAGAGAAGAAACACAGGAGAACAGAAAGAAAAGAAAAACAAGTCCAATAGTCTAATAGATGCTTATCCCCTATATTTAAGTATTGACTCGCTATAGGCCTAATACATACTATTTAATTATTCAGGAAAGATATTCAGTACCAGAAAAGGTTGTCCATAGATGAAGACAGGATGTGGGATGGGGGTATATTAACTCCATTGATTTGACTCCACTGTCAATGCTACATCCTTGTACCTGAAGTTTCCCCTGCTGATTGGTAAAGCAGATGAGCTGTTTGTGAGCCAGCTGAGTCAGTCTCAGGACCGCCGTGGTTTCTCACGGGTTCGTTATGAGAGCACGAAAAGACCGAGAGCGGTGAGGCAGATGATGCACACGCCGCACACTGTGTCTATCCACATGGATGGGCACAATAGGCCCGGCCCATGGGAGGCAAAGGGGGTTAGTGGTTTCAGAGCAGGTGCTGGAGGCAGCGAGTCGGAGGTGCAGGGTGACATGAATCAGAGAATCACCTTACGCCCCCCTTTCCTCCTCCCAGAGAAAGAAATCGGTAGCTGTCTCACACTCGCACTTTCTTCCTCCTTGTTTTCCGCCCTGCTTGTATCCAGCTTGTATTTTTTTCCACAACCATCGCTCAAGAGCTGTATGACTCCATTGATATCTGGCTCAGAGTTTGAATCCACTTCATCATCCAATCTTTACTGTCTCCATTTTTCCCTCTTTTTGTCTACTGCATGCCTAAACCTTTTGACTTCATAAATAAATAAAAGCTCTACTACTGTAGGGGGCTCCTTCCACCCTGCTGCACACACTACTTCCCTGTGCCTTCAAAGCCAAAAGACAGAACTCAGAAAACAAGTTTTGCCTTTAGCCATGAGACACGAACAGTGTTGCATCTCGGGTCTTGTTTTTTCTTTTGTTTTGTTGTTTTACGTAATTCAGTAGGGGGCAAGCATGTCTTATTTCCCTTTTAAAGTATGCATTCATTAAAAGTACTTTTAGACTTATAGTATTTATTCTTGTAATTACATCCTTTTAACTAGTTGCATTTCTTTGTCTATGGAAGAGTCTCAGTCTTTGGGAGGGGGCTAGAGGGGGGTTTGGGCTGGGATGGGAGTCTCACATGGCTGCAGGAAGTGGTTGGCTTTCAGTCCTACACAGTCTGAAAGGCCTTGGTCTGGGCAGGGACCATGAGGGTTGGGGGTGTGGGACCAGACATGTTCCTGGAGTTGTATTTGGGAGTGGCAGGAGGCTCTGGGGTCTTGGGTACCACTGAAGTGTAGGCTGGAGGGGGCTGTTGGAAGCCTGGAGGCTGTCCATTTTCCTTGAGAGCTGCTACAGCAGGTGGGCGGGGACGGTGACCACGCTGGGCGCTGTTGTGCACCATGGACTGGGTGGAGGAGGCACCGGAGCGTGAGCTGCCGGAGCGGGATGAGGAAAGGGAGTTGGGCTTCACCAGCTTGGCCTTGGGAGCCTCTGCGTCCTCCCTGTGGTTAGAAAACACAAACACACACACACACACACACACACACACACACACACACACACACACACACACACACACACACACACACACACAGCAAACAATGATGACAAACGTCCATTTATTTTATATCAACTTCTAAAAATAGAGTCAAGGAAGACATTCACACACACAAACACACACAACTAGAAAGGCACACGAAGAGCGCAGACCCGCGCCGAGGCCCCGCCTATCTTGCAATGTTAAAATAATACGTGTAATTTGTGCTGTGAATGTGGTGCTGCGTTACTTGTAGGGTATTGCAATTGCAGAGGATCTTTTCAGCTATTAAAAATCCCTGTCACCGGGTCACCAGGGTGTGTGGGGTGTAAGTCCGCAGGTAATATCATCCATTGATATAGAGCTTATATTCTCTACAGAAATAGAAACCTCTCCTCTGCACGGTACCTTCTCAGACACACCAGAGATGGTTCTATAACTCTTGGGAGACGTGTGTCACTAAAGATGGTCAATTTCAGCACATTAGAGTAAAGACTCAAACTCTTAACATGGTATAAAAAGAGAAAACAGCACATCTGCATTATTTACTCGACACTGTCCCTCAACCATTCTGTATCATGCATCGTTACATCAGTAAATATGCACCTACACCGACGGCAGTCTCTCACAAAAAAATACTGTTGCTTTTTTATAAGTGTCATTAGCGGTCCACAGGGTCCAACGCCGCACACAGGCTGGAGAGTGAGAAATAAAATGATCAAGCATACAGGGGTTGTTTCTGTGAAGGGTTTTCATTAACTATTTAAAGCAACCGCTAAGCACAGTAAGAAAACACTGTTTTATTACAGTAGCAGTACAGTACGTATAGGCTGGGCACATTTAATTCTCGTGTAGAGCAATTATTAATACCCTATATCCTTTTTATGACACAGATTCATATCTGGTTCTCAAGCTGAGGCAATTAAAAATGTGTTACTCTCACTCTTTAATTTAGACTTAAGTTAATTGCAACATTTTCTTTTTTTCATGGCTCTCCTGCTAACTTACAGTATGTAAATCATATCGCCTACAGAGCTCGAGATCATACTCGTGGGATCTGGTGCTGCAGGTGCACCACTCCCGGCCCCAGGTGGTGACGTGGGCTGTAATTGTATTGTTGCAAGATATATTCTTTCCCTATATACCGCTCACTAAAAGATACCATTTCGCATGAGATATTGCGCCGGTTGATATAAATGTTCCAGCCCAGTTTGTCTGTACAATCTGAACAATGAACTAGCTTTAAAGATGATAAAGGCATATTTTAAATGCATGTAATAATACACTATTACATTAAGTTCATGCTTAAAGTAGTAGTAGAAGAGTATATCTAGAATATATCATGGCAGGTGGTTTCTGCAAGACAGAAACAGATTTAAACTAGTTCATAAGTGTGAGTTGTAGCTAAACAAAAAGCAACCGCCCCACAGAGACACACATGATAGAACACATGAACAAACATCTGACTGCACTCATAACCTCACACATCCATACAATTGTAACATTTTAACATGCACTTTAGCTCGTATGATAGTACAAAAGGAGTAAAGCAGTCACAGAAGAAGAAAGAGGATGATTAAACCTGATCTCATTCGGAGTCTCCTCCTCTTCGTACTTCTTTTTCTCTTTCTTCCGGAAGACGAGCCAGATGATTAATATGACAATGATGACTCCGAGGGATATTCCCACCACTGCACCTGCTACCATACCTACATCCCTCACATCTGTGAATGGAAAAGAGGGAGTGATGAGAGATAGACCTCATTTACTGGAAACACCTCAACATGCCACAGTGCCAACATTCAATCTAACACCAGGGCTATCAAAGTGTTCCTGCTGAGCTACTATACGTGTCACTTTCTCTACACATGACCCCAACCTCTCGGGAAATGCATTAATGTGACAGTGAAACATAGGCTGTTGGAGCGTAGGTGTTGACCAGTAGCCAGCAGTTTGAGTTTAGTGCAGTCCCCACAGTGTTGGAGCACTGGGGAGGGGGAGGGTGTGGGGAGGTAGATGGAAAGGCAGAGAGAGAGGTGTACATTTCCAGCTGCAGTTTGAAACAATAACCATCAATCAGTGTGGCAGTTAGGTGTGAGGTGAGCGCTGCGAGGTCGCCTCTCCCTTCCCTCCCAAAACTCACGTTGCATCGTGACCTCGATGGTGCAGTTTTCCTCTCCCACGTCATTGCTTGCTGTGCACCTGTAGACTCCTGTGCTGTCCATAGTGAGATTCCTCAGGGTCACAAGCTCTGGGTTCTTGAGATCTGGGGAATTGAAATATATATAAGTATTTGCATGCAACTGTCGTTTCACATTCCTGCATGTTAATCCACAATGAACAACTGTAATGTTTTACATGGTTGAAGAAAGAGAGAGAGAGAGAGGAAGCATGAGGGAGAGAGGCAGAGAGAGATATTAATGGGATGTTTATTTAAGAACAAAGAGGAGGACTTGAAGACAGTAGCAGGAGTATGTTTTGAGGGAGCGATGGAGCCCAACAGCCCCATGGGATATTTAGTCATCCCCACCAATGACAACCAAACAATATTATCTTTCACCAGACCCATAAATAATGGCCACTGGCGCGGTGTGTTATCGTCCAATGAAAACTAATTAGACTGAACAGGTGTTGTTCGGTGAAGGTCATTAATTTGAGGGGTTCTGTCTGGGCACGTGCCATCATGGATGCCAGTTGAACACCAGAGGGAAAACTGAGACAGAGAGGTTGGCACCCCGGGGGTGTTTATGCAGGTTTAGAGAATACACAGTAGGGAGAATTGCTATACCATTAGCTTTTCTGCTATAAACTGTCTCTGTTACTATTTAGAGGCGGATATGCCTGGTTATGATCCAAAAGGAATGCCAGAATCCACACCATATGAATTAAGTGTGCCTCAGGGCTACTAACAAGCCAACGCTTTTTTATTTTTTTGGTACCGAATGTAGCTGCCAGACCAGTTCTGTGTATTGCATTTGATTTTCTCCACTTTACACACAATCCAAGAGAAACACTCATGCATGCAGGTGTAATTCACTTGAGCCAGCCTGACATTTCAATGTCACTGACTTCTTCATCAGACTGGATCCTTGTGTTTGTATAACTCATCCCGACAGAGTACAACAAAAACATCACAGGGCCATGTTCTGTTTGATTTCCTGGGAAAGCATATGTAGTATGCATAATGTGGTCTTTAGCTGTAGATGGTAGTACTGACACAGGTCTTAAGATAAGACAGACATGCAGAATCAGTGGCCTAATTGGGACTGTCTGAGCTCTTTAAGTGCCCTTTAGTAAAGCATTGTAACTTAATGATCTGGTGAATCAGCTCAGAGAGCCACCAGGACCGTTGCAGATGTACTTGGCAGATTTAGGTGTCAGTGTTAGCAAATGTATGAATGTGAAGTTGGGAGGAGGCGAAAGAAAGACAGTGTGCTAAGCAAAACACCTCCTTGGATAAATGCAGCCTATAAAAAATCACTAATATGTAATAAAATGAATCTTCGTATGATGAATCAGCACTTCAGCGTAGTGGCAATTATTTTCCTTACCTATCAATGCCAGGTTTGGCAATTTCCCCAGACTCTTGCCTTTGTCGAGGACTCGCTCCCACTTGTAGTTGATGGGATCAGAACCATCGCTGGACTTGCAGCTCAGCTTGACATCACTTCCCTCCAGGAGTTTGCCATCCATCCAGCACCTCGGCGTGGAAGGTTTGACTGGAAGAACGATCAGGGAAACAGAAACATTTTAATACAAATGTGCAGCAAACAAGCAAATATTTTCGTTCTGTGTCACATACATATTCATCATTTTGAGTTTGGGATATCACTTACATGCCTTTTACATAATCATGTTAGAAAACAAGCAACGAAAGTTAAGAACACTTAATATTGCAAGGGTCTTACATGTACTGTATCAGTAATATGTGTAGTTTAAAATAAAAGCATTTCCTGTTCATTTACATGCCTTTAATTAATTTTGTGCATATGAAGTTTTGAACAAGAGATACTAGACCAAACATGAATCTGTAGCACCATCAATACAGGAGTTTTAGCCTCATATTGCTGAAACTGTGGCCTTTACAGTATATACAGGAATATAGAAACATTTCCTTATTTGGAACTGTTATTACTATTACAAAACAAAGCTTAAAAGCTCAACAGATATTCTATAAATTCATAAAATCCATTTCCCCTTCCTTGTCAATGGTTTGGTTAGTGGTGATATCGCTCTCTACGTGTCTACAATGATCTGAATTATTGTTTATAATGGATTATCTCATTAAATAAACAAAAACTACTCGAGTTATTCCATAATGTTAAACCAAGTGAAACATAAAATGAAGAGCGAAGGCATAAAGGTGAGATAATAAGAACAACTATGGCTTGTTAAAGTTGAAATGTCAAACATACATTATAAACTTTAATTGCCTGTGTCTGTTCTTATGAATCTAGCATCACAGTCATTTCTGGTGACAGAAAACAACAGTCCCACAGGGGATGGATCAATGTGACCTCAAAGCTGGCTGCGAACGCTTGTGGTAATAGGGTTCTCCACAGGTCAAAGGTTATGGTCATAGTCCAGTAGCTGGAGGCACAGTACAGTATAGCTGGTGCATGCTGGTCCTGTGCAGCTGCTCTGTTTAGATACACGCTGAGAGGCACTGCAAAGCTTTTAAAGCAGGGAGAAAAGCAAACTGTTCTCTCCCTCCCAAGTGATATATTTTTAGATCAGTGTTGGGCTAAATTTAAACATCTCTTTTGTGTTTTTGTTACGCTGTCATATTAGTTATTTGGTGTATTTGGCTGTTTGCTGCTTGTCAGCTACGTTGCAGTAAAAGTAACTCTGTAATGCTAAAACGTAGAGAGTTAGTGGTGAACGCTAAATACAGCCAGATAGCTTATGTGCCTTTGTCCGTCCAACCCTCCTTTTCTCCATCCCATCCTCATCCGTGTGCTTCTCACAGCTTTGTCAGGGTCAGTCAGGCCTAACTGCAGCAGGAGCAGTCGAGACCTCAGACACACACACATAAATATTTTCCCACACACAAAAAACACAACACATAGACACTTACACATACAAAGTCAAAAAATCTGCACATCCACACACTCGCGAAAAAACAGTGCAGGCATCCAGGCGTTACCGTGCAAGTTCGTACATAAACACATCCACCACCACTGGCGGCACGCACAAACCCTGGCGTGCATACAAACACATACACTCACACATCGTCTCATGCCAAGCCAGCTACGAGCTCGGCTGCCAAGCTATTATCTTAGCGTGGGGAGAGATGTAGGGAAAAATGCAAATGTTCGTCTCTCTCAAAATCGAAAGTGTCACCGCAAAGCTGAGGGCAATTTGTAAAAATGGAGGCACTAACTCACTGAAATGTCTTTATGGAAGAGAGAGGAGAGTGAGTGCGAGAGGATTAACAGACTGTTCCATTAGAAAACCAATAACCGCGGGTTGAACTAATCTCCCATGATGTTTTAATAAATCGCCTGCTTTTCTGACATTGAGAACGCTCTTGCTCCTCCCGCTGGACTTTGTGGCTGGCTTTTGTGGTACAGCCGTTCCCCCTTTTGCTGTCTGTCCTTCAGAGTTGTTTAGCTATTTGAGATACGCAGGCGGAGACACACATTACCACTGAGCTAGTTGTAAAGCTAAGCCATTTAGAACCGTCTGTATATTGGGCAAATGAGGAAAACAAAAAGAAGGGGGAAACAATGTAATATGATGACTTGGCTGTGGCTTATGAGGCCAACACGGGCTTTTCTATAGTTGCAAGAGCCAAGACATGACTTTCTAAGAAACTCATCAGTGGTTAGACTGATGGCAGTTGACTTTTTTCAATGTCATTTTCAACTCCTTAATTTCATTACAGCATGTTCCTCAAGCTAACAGCAGGATCTGTTTCTCAAAGATCTCATAGAGGACGCACATGTATTAGCCTGTGCAATAGGCATGAGTAATAACTTAATGCTTGTCCATATAACTCAGACCCCTAACATAATCAATCACGCTCTTCCAGAGTCACATGTTTCTGGTCTCACCTCATCAACAAACCAATCCAAAGCGAACCCAAACAGCACGAGCGAAATCAAATCACACTGTCTGAATCAAATTGAATCATTAGGACAGTCAGCATGACGGAGGAAATGTGCCAGGCTAATGATCCAGTGATTAGGTCTGCGTGTGTGTGTGTGTGTGTGAGAGTGCGTATGCATGTACGCACAAATGGGTTTGGGTCTTTCCATAACCCGAGTGTGTGTCTTTTACAATGTGTCTGACAACACTCACCCAGCACAATGAGGTTGACCTGGCTCCAGTGGTACTTTCCCCCTGTCTTCACTTTACAATAATATTCTCCAGAGTCGGTCAGCAGCAGGTCACTGATCATCAGGGAGGCGTCTCCACCCAGGTACTCCCCAGCAAAGGACAGGCGGCTGGCCTCGCTGCTCGCCGCCTCATTGGTGTACACCTGACCCCCGAAGAAGGTGATGATCTGGATAT
>NC_041367.1:4935144-5072644 GCF_900634415.1 Cottoperca gobio
CTGTGAAAGGTACTCAGAGGCCATCAAAAGTAACCCTGTGCAAACAATGAAGCTTGTCCCTATAGTTTATATCTTTTAGTTGGTGTATGGTCCAAAGTCTGATTACGCCCTTACAGCTGTGCTTCAGAGCAGATTGATGCTCTAATTTAGCCATGACCTCACTGGCAATAGAATCCAGCAGCATGCAGCAACATGCCAACAATACCATTTTAACCCATTTTTGGGGTTTAGTTTAAGCCTAATACGATATGATGGAAAATGTGTTGAAAAAAAAAATGTTCTTAATGCATCGCAAACTCTACATCTACATGTCCCATTAGGATACATGTCTGCACAAGTCAAATGAGTACTTTAGCTCATATCTAAATGTGAACACAGGTGTGTGTGTGTGTCCCACCCACCACCACCACATGATACAGACCCTGATTCCAGTGATTTGTATTGTGAGACAAAGAACACTAAATTACTCCCCTCAAAAGGACAAAGTAATTACAAGCCCTGGAAAATAGACTCATCCTAATGTGTAGCTTTGGGTTGCATACAAGTGGGTGGCCTATGAGCAAGCACTTTCTGAAGCAGCGCTGCACAGAACCATTCAGTATGTCCGATGCTCCTCCCTTCGCAGTATCCATTGTTGTTCTCTCGAGGCACCACTTGCTATGCATTTGTTCCTAACGAGAAATTGACTGAGGCTAGATGGGACCTTTCCCATGTGACATTAGCTTCTTCCCTGGTTTAAATAATTGGTGTGCCTGTCCCTCAGCCCAGAAGGCTAGGGGTTAGGGGGCTCAAAAGGATGGAGAAGCAACAGAGGTAACGGTTCACCGGCAGAAGGTATGCCTTCACAGAGCCTTTCTGATGAGGTCCCATGAGCTCAGTGCATCTGCTGCTTCAGATAAGCATGCCTCAGATGCCACTGGGAAAGGTAGGGGTAAAAAAAAGAGAAATAGAAAGATAGATCACCTCCTCATCTTTCCCTATTTTAGAATGAAATGAAGAGAGAATTTCTCCCCGAGTAATACATTGGAAATGCACCGACAGTCTGTTCCACATTACCGGCGCTACAGCCATGGAACACATGGTGTTGTGGTCATTTGAGACAGGGCGGAGAGAGCGAGGGCCGGTGCCTCTTTAATCCCACACACAACTCTCCTCTTCATGCAGACTCACATCTTTCCCTCTGAATGTACCTTCAAGCATTACTTCCCGAGCAAATCTCGCCATGAAATAGATTAAGAGTAATTGCTGTGTAATTCTCAGGTGCTAAACGAGGATGTGAGCGTGCATACTCGCAGAGATCGGAATTGGAATCCAGAAAAGTAACAATCCATCTTTGTCTGGTTTGATTCTCCCTCCCGAGGCTGTGTGACAGACAGATGGCTGCTTAAATTATACTAGTTGGATGTGTTTCTTGCTTCCTCCCTTAAGTCGCTCTGTTTGATGTTGCAAGGCCAACACTTCCAAAATAATAACAGGCCCACAGTCTATTTCATGCATTATGAGGACAGGAAGAAAACAGCTGCAGAACATCAGCAACAATAATAACATTAGCTTCGGCAAGAAAAACAACACAGTGACAGTAGCCTTGGTTTAGTGTTTAACTTTGCATACTGAAGCTTTTCTAGTAGTTTCTCTTAAGCCCACAGCCCACTCGCATCCAACGCACTCCATACCAGCCACTTACATGTGTTTGTGAGACTGCACGATGTCACAGACACCGTCTGGTAACGCCAGGATGGCACATTGACACCTGAGGATGTCTTGGAGTGCCAGCACTACGGTTATCATATGCTCTTCAATAAAGTTAAGCTATTTAATATCCAAAGTGATTCATGAAGTTGTTTGAAAAAAAAAAAAGATTAATTTTAGATGTTTCTTGACTTTGTCTGGCTTTACTCAAGTTGAGCATAAATGAACCTTATATTTAATCACTTGCCCTAAAATAATTGCAAACCAATTTACTTCCTCCTTCAGAATATCCCCTTCTTTTTTTTTTTTTTTTTAGATAGGGCACTTCAGCAGAGAGTCTTCCTGCTCTTAATTGTCTTTGCAGCTGACCTGTTATGTGTATGAATGTGCTCATACAGTATATGTCCAAGTTTGTGTGCACATTTGTGACTCTCAGCAGACGCAATTCTGCAGTGACAGCGTGTATCTCTGGTCCAGATATGGTTGAATGGCTGCAGGGGGATTTACTCCCCTCTCCATTTCTCTCCTACTGAGGCTATTTTTCACAGCTATGGTGTATATACAAGGTCAAACAAACTACCTGAGAAAGCAGTTATTGATTCCAGCTAAACAACAAAGCATCTGTTTACCAGTTAACGCATAATTCTCTAATTGCGTTACATACTGTATTCTTGTTATCTGTCGACCAAATCCTCAACCTTCAATAAACAAAAACATCTTTGCAAGGCTAAAATCTATTCTAGAGTTTTTTCTCTGACACACGTACAAGAATCCTCGACCCACAGGAAAAGGCTGTGCCAAATGCTACACGATTTAGCATGAATTATGGAGCGCAGTGAATTTGAATCATTCAGTAAGACAAACTGAGAAAAGGTCAACATCCTCATCCCTTCAGGTCCCATTCCCCTCTATGTGACTTTGCCACTGTTCCTCAGTAAATGTCTGGTTTAATTAAAACATGGCCCAGACGTCTCTCAGTGAACACCTGTACGATCGTAAATCCAGTTGAACTGCGGTGGCACGGTGAGAGCAAGGGGACAAAAAGGAAGAGAGAGGTTTGTGTGTGTGTGGTTGTGTGTGTGTTTAGGGACCATTTTCATTCTTCTACCACCACCTCTGAGAAAACCCTTGACCCGCTTGTCACCAATCCGTCATGATGGCTGAGTGACGGCCCCAGCGCATCTCTTAACCTTCTTTTAATCAACCTGTCCCTCTGCATCACCTTAAACATAAGAAGCGGCTGACGGGGGAGGACAGGGGGCATTTGTCTTTGCATTACGGGCGGACGGCCTCTCCTTGAAAACCCCACCAGATTCATCAGCGTGATAAAGCGGTGTGTGTACTCCTTAAAGGAATCCTTGGGAGGGAAAGGAGAGTGAGAGTCAGAGAAGCAGAGACGGAAAGAGGAGCAGGCATTCAAGAGGTGAATGCATGTGTGTGTGTGCGCACGTGAGTGTGTGAACTTGTTTGTGTTAAACCTTGAAACTCAAAAGCTTTTGTTTTTAGGGAGCAGCCAATCAATAATGGTGTGCAGTGAACGGACGGGGGTTATGGGAACCTTTGCTTCTTGACAACCCATTGATTGTATTGCAAGTTATGATTTTGAAAAGGCAACAAACATTCTTCCTTTCAATTATCAGTAATGATCTGGAGAAAAAACAAACAAACAGCACATAATGTTCGACACACCTGGTCAGTTTCATTTGACATAATGTGTTCAGGTTTAAATTAAGGGACAACTTTACCTGCTGATAGGTGATAGATCAAAAGTTATTAAAGTGACTGGGATTCATCCACTGGGAACCGTGGAACAAAATGTCATGGACATCCACAAATCGACATTATTATCAATGCTACTAGAGTGGCTAAAACAAACAAACGGACCGAATCTAGACGAAACAACCATAGTTATAGTTAAGTTGCACATTTTCAAAGTTCAAACCAACGTTTGTCATTGGCCACAAGGTCAATTTGTGGAAAACCAGGCTGAATGTGTCCGCGCCATTACCAATCACCCCCGCTGTTGTTACCCTCCCAACAAGGCTCACGCTGAAAAGGCTCCTCATTCTATCGGTATGATTTTAGACAGCAACAGGCTGGTTTCCTATTGAAGTCTCCACCTACCTGTCATCTGCGATCCACTCCAGCAACGCTTTTGTTTTACCTCCTGCCAAACCTGAATCTTTATGACTCATCCAGAGCTTCCTCCTCCTTCAAGCTTGCTATCAAGCATACATGCACTAATATTCATGCCAACAAACTTTCATACTTGACTATAAACACTAGCAAATCCTTAACCCAGCCCACCCACTCAAGAAGAGGCAGCGATGAGCATCTGCTTTCGACGTCCCAACAGAGTACTGGGCTCCTTTACAGGATGAAGGTCGATGCACCACCTAACAGGCTTTGTGGTCACTGGGGAGATCGTCTTTTTCAATCACGCGGGCATGCTTTAATCCTACAGAGAAGCTGAAGTTCTTTATCCTAAAATATTTTTTAGAGAAATACCACAGACCCATTAAGGGGAGGAACAAAAAAACCCAACCCCAATCAAGTGTTTTAAAAAAGAAAGTTAAAGAATCTTTCTACACAAGGTGGACAAATGGGCTGATTAGATAAGGCTTGACACACTGAATCATCAGATTTAAATAGCGTAGTTAGTTAATTAACATAGCACAGATTGAGAAATGTTAATTTTTCTAGACACTTTTGCCCGTTTCCTGCATTCCCTCAACCCATAGTGAAGACAAACAGAATATAGTTTGCACATTAACAATCTAATAAACACCGTAGACGTTTGTCTGCGTCCTTCCATCGTGTTCAAGGACAAATCCCACCACAACATCATACCTGCTCCCTGCACACAGACACAAAGTTACAGACTAACACTTACACATCTCAATTCCCATCACATTCCCCAAGGGACTAGGAAAGCTGAGAAATAATTAAAAACAATATGTCATACAATTCATACCGCAGCGGTCTTATTCACCTTTGACTGTGATAATCTAAGTAGCAGCTAATTGATTACCTGCTGGATTCTAAAAGCATTGAAAAGGTCAAGGTATGGCACCATGCAAAGGACAAACACTACAGGCAGCGGGGAAAGGTCACAGCCCTTTTGGCTTTTTGAAGAAAGGAGCAGTGGAAGAGCTAACAGGGATCCCATGGGAGCCACAGCATGAGCAATATTGGGGCAGACGGCAGTCTTGTCTAAATATAAGCACTCAAGCTGTGCTAGCTGGCACATGTTGAAGACCCAGTCTTGAGACAATGTTGAAATCCAGGTCAAGAGAAGATAGCTTTGCTCTAAGCTACAAGCTGTTCCTAGCAGTAGTTAACGCTGTATGCTACTGCTGTAAGGTACAGTATTTGATATGTACGTAACATATGCTGGAAAAACATAGATGTAGATGTTTCCCTCGCAAGGTGCTTTACTGTTTAAGGTGGCCAGCGTTGTTTGTTGAATAAATAATTTGGCTACATATAGATCTGATTTAATGAGCTAAACATATGTTCTAATACCTTGTGGTATAGACATCGTGAGCACTCTCTTGCTAGCTGGCTCTACTGTACATTTTAATTCTTCATTTTGATGGTGACTGAAGTCTCTGTTGTAAGTGAATTTCATTTACATTGAAGTGTGGGATTATAAAATGACATGGTTTCGACTAAATCCTAGTCATCTACTGTACCTTTCTAATCCTTTGAGTCTCACATACTGGATAATAACTACTGACTGAATGCAATAAGTGTAATAAGACACATTGTGGCACTGCTCAGTGGTGACTTTACTTCAGGAATTAATTTGACGATATGTAACGCGGACAAAATAAGAGACATTTCGCACCGATGCGTTCTTCTTTGTGATGACATCACCTTCGTAACACTTTTCCTAGAAATTAAGCAGGACGGTTGATAACAAATTCAAAATCGTCTTCAAAACCTAATTTGCCACATGTGTGTGCATTTAGATCTGTTCACACACACAAATAAATCCATTATCACGGCATATTGCCTCTATTCTCAAGAGTCTGTATGATCAGGTTATTATGATTCAGAAGGCTATGTTATATATGTTCCATTTATTCGTCACCAAGCTGCTTTTAGCTGATGTCTGACGACAAACACTGTACTTTGGCCTTTTATTCACCCCTCCCCCAAAAAAAGCAGTGAAGTGAAATGGTGGTGACAGCCACATCCTTGCCAGAGCAGACCAGACATTGCTTGTTAACACACAGAGAATGAAACAAGACTAATGTACACTTCAAGGGCAAAGAAAAAAGGTTGAATAATTGAAAACCTCATTCTCGCTAGGACTACGTGTTAGAAGAGCTTGGCGATCACATCACATTGCATTCACTTTTTCAGTCGGTTTCCGCTCTAGTGCCAGGCAGCCCCCGTTGACACACAGGCATTAGGAATTCTTTCTCGTAAGCTCTGTTTCTTCCATGAGTACCTGAGCTGTATTCAAGGTACAAAGGGGAGATAGTGTTTGCAGTCTTTGATTTACCGATGGGGGCCCCATAAGATAAAAGGAGCTTGGGAGTCAAACTGCACCAAATACTGGACTTAGTAGACAGCAGTTAACCGACAAGGCTCCCTCAGGACCTGCGGGTCCTACTTGTCAGCTTGACATACTTCATGTTGCCATTTGCACTTTTGCCAAGGGGGTTTTCCTCCCTATGGAGCTTACAGAGGGCTCTTAGGGTTCTCTCAGAAGCACGATGGAGTAAGAATCCATGAGTGTTGCAAGTTTCACAGGAATACAAATGCTGGACGAAAGGGACCCTGAGCTGTAGCCAAATCCTAAACTCAACAGACTAACTCAACACACGGACTTCTCAGTGTAAACACCCACACATGCATGGAACCAGGTGCAAGTGCATAAAAAAAAAAAGCAGGAGTTATCGCTAAATTAGCTTGGCTGACTGTGGCATAATCTGACACCTTCTGCCAGACTTGCAACTCTTAGGCTTTTTTTATTTTTATTGTTTGCTTCATGGTTTTATAAAGGTATTTTAGGAGTGCTCCGGGAGCTGCATATACTGCTTTTGCTGACACATGTATATTTCACAAAAGTGTCAGGGCTGCAGATCAAGGTGTGAGGGAGAGGAGGGGATTCTGTAATAACCGCGACACATAATATTAGTTTTAAGACTAATGTGCTGCAAAAACACTGCAGTGCTTCTCTTGTTTATATGAAATGACTAGTTTATATATTCATATTCAAAAGCTAATGTCAGAGTTATGCAGATTAGGAAGGACAACCCACTGACACTCTGATGATCATTCACTGCCATGACCCATCAATCAGATCTGAGGCGTCTGGAGATAAAAGCTGCTTGATTGATACTATGTGTCGTTGTGCTGTGAACAGAATTCGATTTAGGTGGTGACTGAGAGCTTCTGGCAAGTTAGTCAATATGTTGCTTGCCAAACTATAATTAACCCAGTGGGTCCTTTGTGCTGGGGCAAGGTAACATTGTCAGTCAACCGTCAACTTTAATATGAACGTCAGTTTTGAGTATTATATATGTTAAAGACAAAAAAATATTCTTCTTGACGCCGTTATAAAATATTTCACTAAGTGCTTTACTGGTGGCAGCAAAGTCATTCAATGGCATTTGTTTGAAAAAAGAAAGTATTTTAAGATTATTTTCTTATCCATTAATCCATTAATCATCCATACTTGGCTTAGTTTATCATAAGAACTGCATTCATAAACTGTTATGACACAGTTATTGCAGAAGCAATCTCTTAATAAACTTCAATGCAGATATTTTTCTTTTTAACCAAACTGTTGGAGACATAAAATGTCACAATCAAGCGTTCCTGCTGTTTCTCCACCGCTCTGTTCAAGATACAAGGCAGCGAGTGATTCAGTAAAGAATCTCAGATGTTGTCGGGAAGAATTTACGAGAAAAAAACTAGTAAGACTTTCTGCGTGGGTTCTGAGCGATGCGGTACGCGATGATCAGCAGAGTGCTTTCCAAATGAGAGGTGCTGCTGTTGAACTCATTAACAGACGGGGAGGAACGAGAGGGACAGAGATCATATTTCTAGGATGAAATACGCAGATAAAAGTGTGTGCGTGACACACACACACACACACACACACACACACAGACACAACAAAGCGCACTCTTTCCAGACAGAAGAGTGATGGCATGTAATTATTTCTTCAATGGCCGACCATGTGTTTATCAGAATGTTAATGTATGCATAATAGCAGGCTCCACAACGCCTGCAAGAATGTCAAGGCTGCCGGCTCGTCAATCAAGCCTCAAAATAGAATGGCAAATAAGTATGCACTGCTGTCTAGCTAAATGACAGACAGAGCCCCCTCAAAGCCTTAAGCTGACAAATATCAGGCCAGTGCATAGGGTGGAATTATTGTATCTGGGAGCATAGTGAGCGGGTGGTCATTTGGCCACGGGAAAAGTAGAACCTGAGTGTCGGGAGCGCTGAGCTGAGGAGCCGGAGAAAAGTAGACGGACAGACAGACAAAAGAGAAAGAGAGAGGGGAGGGAAGGGGAGGGGTGCTACAAATGATACAGACACATGGACGGACATAAAGCAGAGCATCGCCAGAGATTTCCATCATGTGGTGAAGGGGAGACAGTGAAGAGCAGACAAAGCATCAATGAGCTCCCCACTTGTAGCTGCTCTTGATTATCTGTGAATCCACTGGGAGACCGTCTAACCCTAATCCCCCCCCCCCCCCCCCCCCCCCCTTCACCGCCCACCCCACCCACTATTCTCCTTAAGAAGAAATAAAACCCATAAGGAACAAAAGACAAAACGTGGGTTGAATTATTCTTAGGCCGTGTGTTGAAACCTTCAATTCTTTTTATTTCTGCTGGATATTGTTTGACAGCATGTAGGTGTGCAAAGTTAGTGTACCCGCAGCAAACTTTAAATGCTTTGAGGTAAAATCGTCTCGTGATATTCTATCCCTCACTAGATATGACTCTTTGCTGTGAACCTGTTTGTTTTTAGCATTGCATTCAATCAGAGTGTTAAATACAAAAATGAAATGAAGCATAAAAAAGCCGTCAGCCTACCCACCCCCCCCTCTGTGTCAACCCTTTCCCCTCTGTGCACTTATAATACTTATCAACATGACAGTGTTTATCTGCTTTGCCTTATTAAAGAGTGGAACCTGATTATCTTCATCTACGGGACAGATTTTCTTCGGATTAGTTCAAAGATGGCTATTTAAGGGGAGGCTCAATTGAATAAGGAAATGGGGACAGAGGGAGGAGAGGGATGCCAGGGAGGCTCGCCGGAAGGATCTCTGTGTGTGTCCGTAAAACCCAAAGACTTATCTCAAGATTTTAGCCCCCGTCTGGACCGCACGTTGTGTCGGATTACGACCAAGGTGTGAGGACGGTCTGTTTCTTGAACAGACATATGAGGTGAGGGAGGCAGACGGACGGGCAGTCTCACACACTCGGAGCTCAGTGGCTTATCCATGTAGAGGTTTTTTCAACATATTTCTGTTAGGAAAGATAAGTTCCATTCCAGTAGATGTTTTTTTTTAGCTAGGTAAGATTTAGCTGTATTTCTGGGGGGAAAAGGAGATTGCATTGATTGCAGTCATTCATCACAGCAGAGACATCTGCTTTATTGAGAATTTCTGAGCTCAAGCCACAACAGTGAGGGAGAAAGCACAACTCATCAAAGATACAACAGCTTTGTCCTGAACCTTTTACTCGTGAGAACATTGCTGTCCTACCTGTCACTGACTGGCTGCGTGCCACAACACTGCAGTGCATCTCAGCATGCACATCCACAATTACAGAAGAGACGTATGAGAGAATGCCTGGCTGCGTCCTCCTTCATATGTCACACGCTAGCTGCGAGGCTTTCAGTGGCAAGGACAATGGGAGCAAAGTCTCACCATTGTAAATCTTTAAACTGTGAGGTCACCTGCACTGATTTAAGAGAATTAATGCCATGGCCCGGGGGACAGGATGGCGTGTCAGTCCGTATGAGCGAATGTCACTGAATAAAGTTAACCAAGCAGAATCGTCTCACAATAATCAATTCTTAATTTCATGCTGAGTGCCTCAGATTAATCTGCGCAGCAAAGGAGAAGTGGGTGAGCTTTTTGGGCTGTGTTACCACGCTGCTTGTTAAATGCAAAACGACACATAGCTGGAACTGGAAAAGGATGGGTGGGACTTTGTTTTAATACCATTTAGATGTTAAAAATACTCCGACCATATGGCTAGAGAAGGAATTATATTGAAAACCATTGCGATGAGAGCAAATGGACGCCAATTACTGCGAATAGAAGCATTCTTTCAGGCGAAATTAGAAAGTAATGTGTCCGGGAAACCTATGGGCAGTGTTGGTGGCTTTAAATTAGAGAAGCAATAACATGTGGTAGCAGTAGAAGTGGAAATTGCATTACGCATCGCACAGATTGAGAGCCTGAAAATCCCATTCTATATGGATGTTTAGCAGTGGGTCCCGCCATGCATTTAAATGACCTCATCTCATAGACTGATGTAAGATTTATGAGCTTTTTCAGTGTATAATCAGCAATATCCAAGTCAGATCAGTATGCCTCAGTAAACAGTTTATTGGATCAAAACAAGCAAATTTCCCCTTAATGACAGTGTTCAGTAGACAACACTGACAGCATCAGTGGGAGAGATACTCATATGTTACATATCGTCTTATACAAGTCTAATCAGGCTCTCCTCCAACGCGACCTTGATCAGAGGAGCCTTCAAACTGTTAAAACACAAGCACACACACACACACACACACACACACACACTCACTCACACGTACACACAAATGCACGTGGGCCCGGGACACATTGTCTAATCACTGGGGCCAATCTGGTGAAAACAATCACCCAGTTAATTGAGAGCAGTTTAGTAGATGAGTGTATCAAACAGACAGACACACACACAAATTCCCCCCCCACCCCACACACACATACAAACACAGGAAGAGAGCTTACAGGGACGTCTTAGTTATTTACTAAGTCATTTCTCTTATCACTTAGGCTTTGTAAACAGCCAAAGGGGAGGTAATGCAATCTCCGGTGCTGCTCACTCAAGTCTCAGATCGGAAGAGAGAGAGAGAGAGAGAGAGAGAGAGAGAGAGAGAGAGAGAGAGAGAGAGAAAGCAGCCCCCCCCCTCCATTCCCCCAGCCCATCACTCACGACAAAGTATGTACCCCATGAGGAGATTTTGAGAGGGAAGCCTTCTTCCTACTTACAGTTATATGAGTTTTTCATACGATGATTCAGATGCTGAGGAAGTATTATATTTATAGCTGTGTGCATGTTGAGCGGTGCCCCTCAGTCAATAGCCTGACACACAACTGTGCCTGTCACAGATTGATTTAGTCACTGACCTTGTGTAATTGAATCGTAACTAATTGTAATTAGCAATCAGAGGGTGGAACCACCCACCTTGTACAGAACAGTATGTCTACCGTAGGGGAGGCTCACAACCCTGCTGTCACTTTTACTGCTTGTCAATCGAGAGGCCCGGCCTCACACGGAATATGAATCAATCATCTTATGCATTTAGAGGAATTATTAAGGCATACATAACTTAGTGCTTCAGGAACAAAGACACATTTCAAATAAAATCAACTGTAATGTGTGACTGTTGAAAGCCCATTTATATTCATGTCCCTTAAAGGATCTTTAGTCCATTTTTTAAAGACACATCTTTTTGTTGGGATACCATAGTGGTGGTTTGATTGCTTCCAAGTAAAGAGGTGGCAAAACAGAAAAAGAGAAATGTAATGTAGATCATTTATTGTAATGTTCTCATGCAGAAACTCACATGTGTGGTACGTTTCATGCTCTCTCAGATAGAAACGGATAGCAAGTAACATTTAACCAGCCCTTACAAATGACTGGTTGGAAAGTGACGAAGTGGGTTGTTCCATTATGTTATATCTTTCCCCTTAGCACCCCCCGCCCAACCGCCCACCACACTTTCCCCCAACCCACCCGCCCTCCCTCAATCCACCACACACACTGTGATCAGGGGGAAATGCCTTCTTTTCACATAATACAAAGATAAGCATGCTATCTCACGCCAGTATCTGTCAAGTGCCATTAGTTTCCCAGCTATTCCATTTCGCTGTGTGGATCCATACTCCGTGCCCGGTAATGATAAAGTCACTTAAATGGATGGCTCTTGGGCTGGCTGTAGATAATCTTCACTGAAGAACAGTCGTTGGTGTTCCATTACTTGAAATGCTCACCTTGACTTTGTAACTATCCTCTAATGCATGTTGCTCAGAACAGGGACTATGAAAGACAATTTATTAAACAAGTGCTTTTTTTGCACTCTGCCTCTCTTGAGCGTGGATTAAAAAAATCTGGTTTGTCTGGTGAAGAGCATGACAAGAAAATGAAATGTTTCTGCATTTCATTTAGATGAAAATGTGATCAAATGCAACGTTTGCCTTAGCAAGGATTAGAGCAGTATGTCTATTGACTATAAATAGGGCTCATTATTTTTGTTTTTGCTGAATTTCTTTTTTTTTTTTTAATGGTGGAATTAATCAGTATTTATTTTGAATGTTAAAGATGTGTCATGATAATTTGCTGATGAAAGACAATGAAAATAAGCTTTTCAGCTTAATTTTTTAAATCATGCCATTGATAAAATGTAGGCATTTCTAATCAAACATATTGAATCAATTAAAAAAAAAAAGATAATTATGATAATTATGAAATTATACAACTTTTCTGTGAAATTCATCAAAATAATTGAGCCTCAACAAAAACAATGAGCCTCAACTATAAACAACATAAAAAGATAGTTCTGCTGTCATGAGTGTGTTCTAAATGTTTTCCATACAACATCCCCCTCGAGCACCATCACATTAGGGGAGCTACGTATGCACAACCACCTGACAGCTCATGCTAGACGGAGGAAGGCATAAAAATATGATCTCTGCATCTACAAAGCTATTTGAGCACTGCACATATTAGTCATCCATATTGCGCCCCACATTTAATTCCCCCAACATGCCTGCTTCGCATATTGCCATAGCAACTTACACTAAGTACTCCAAACTCACAGTGAAGATTTGGTGTCTACACAGTTAAGTCTCTAAGTCCAGGCTTTTTGGTTGTATATCCGCTCTACAAGCATATGACAATCTACTTCAGATGCAGATGCGAAGACTCTGTGAAGTCAACCCCCGAGCTGCAGAACGATATGAAACCATGTATAGCTTAAACTCGCAATAACTGGTAAATCCTTTATAACTTAATGTCGAGGGAAATATCTGCCGGTTCATTTCCTCTTGATTCAGATAAAGTACGACGTGTGCGGTAATTTTTTACAAATAGTTATACAGCTTAAAAATTGATGCTATGTTGCGCAGCATTTAGGGAATTAAGGGGCTAATCTACCACGGTTGTTGGCAGCTGCTGTTTGTTTACATATGGAGCAGATGTTGCGGATGATATTTTTTGGGTACACTTCATGGACAAACCGACAAAAGATACTGAGTAACTTTGGCTGTCATCTCAGGTTAGCGCCGCTGAACTCACAGCTGTGAAGCAAACTAGATGGAGTTGGACGAATCCGAGAGGACGACGGGGACTTTGTTGTTAAATGGCATTGCAGATTTACAAACAAGTAACAGACTGCAACTGGGATCAGGAAAAAGGGTCCTTAGGTATCTTAGGGTTCGGCTCACAATAAAGGGGATATATTTTAATATATGAGCAATGAGGACTGTCAAAGGGTTGTGAATATATTAAACTTAAAGTCAACAAAAGGCCATTGAAGCTCTTTCCTTGACTCGTGGAAGAAGCCCACTTTCTTCAGGACTTGCATAAACAAATGCGACTGTATTCTGCGAGTCTAATCCTACTTAAGTTCAATGCTCGTGGGGTACTTTTGTTGGAAAGGAAACCAGAGGTGCTTGCCAGTTTCTTTGAGACTCCACTACCTCAAAAGAAGATGTGAAGAATATAAGCTCCCCCTCAATGAGACGGTCAGTCCTTTTGTTCAGCAAGGACAAGAACCCGTCTATCTCCTATAGGTTTACAGTCGACGATTGAGCTCAGCCATGTGTATTTGAAGTTAAGCTGAATAAACAAGGCAATAAATCAAATGAAGGCGAGAGAGAGAGAGAAGGAAGTTGTGGATGCTCATCAAAAACTCACTCACAGGGATATTTAGAGGTTACCGATTATTTTCTTGCGGATGACTGTTAAATTATGATGAAACCAACACATCTATAATGTATCTATGTTAAATCCATAATGGATCCAAATGAAGTCTTTTTTCAAAGGACAAACTGAGGCACTTGACGGTGGGATTTTGAAATCAGATACTATTTAAATCAACTGTGATTCATTTTCATAAGCTGTAGCAGGATAATGAGCCTCATTTGGAGTCAAAATTGTTGGATAATTCATAGTTAGTCCTAGGAAAACCTGTAACTTTTTAAAAACAACCGTCCGAATCTCTAGATTACAACAATGACTACACATCAGAAAGCAAAAAAAACATTATCTAGGACCTGTACACACAAAAAGATTAGTCCTCCCATTCTGAAACTGACAGTATTAAAGAGTTCCTTCTCTATGTTCCTCTGAAGAGAGATCTATTGAGAGTAGTGGCATGGCATGTATACGGCCAGAAAGACCTTCACATGGCCCGAGGAGGAAAGATAAAGCTACAGAATGCAGAAGTCAGCTTGTTTCATGAGCTCAGATTTACAACTTAAACAGATAGCAGCAGAAGCAATGACAACAAGCATCATAAGAGAGGTTAGCAACAAGTGTCAAATTGCGCAAATTACAATTATACTACAAAACAAGTGATTTGTTTTTTGTTCAGAGAAAGAATAGTCCTCTGCAAATTGTTCATGTTTATTCATGACAATATTAACTGGGTGTCAAGGAGAAAGCTGCTTTATTATTCTAAAGTATTTTTAGGGGTGTTGAGTACATTGTTTGTTTTTTAACACTTTCTGTATCGATGCCCAAGAGAAAAACACCGGTTTCCAGCCTCTCTGGCGGTCACACCAATCACACACACTGTGGGAGTCCAGGCTATAACTGGTGCTGGGGTTGAGGTCTGCAGCCAGGTTGAGTCATCAGGAAAAGTCAAGATACATTTAATTTATCAAGATTTCTCATCCTATCAAATTCAACAGCGAGCCAATTGGTATTTCAGGTCCCTGAAATTGCCCTTTAACCACAAGCCTGAAAGCCTGTCTTTCCAACAGCGTACAGCGCAACAAGCAACACATTCCCTCTTTCGTGTAATATTGCGAGTTGTACTTTGTCTGTTACTGGGTAAAAAAAAAAAATGTGATAATGTTTTAGCAATACAGTGCATTCACTTCATCCTTCAATCTTCTCGTTATCAGTAAGTGTTCTCGTTTTGCATTTCCAACGTACATTGCTGGTATTTAAATTCATATTCCAGTTGTTGTTGAACACACAGATGCTGAAGACTAAAGCTAACATCGTGTTTTCATGTATCAGCGATGACATAAAAATTACTCACACCTGCTTGCTTTAAGAGGAGGCCATCAAACAGAAATGGATTGGTTATGCGGAGTGTAAAAACGGGACATAAAAGGCCACATTTGGTTTCAAGAGGGACACAGGGTCTACGGGATCATCTACCTTCCTGTCCAGTAATGTGGGCTAGCTAGGTGGATTAACAGAGGCTCTAAACTGAGTGCTACAGATTGTCGGGATTTAGGGATTTGTTGGGGAGGGATTGACGATAGTGCGTGTATATCAGGGGTTGAGATTGAGAGCAGATTGCTGTGATTTGGGCATGATTATCCAGCCGGTGTTGTCACTGATCTCCATCATCCTGTTTCATTTTCTCGAGAAGTGCAGCTCATCTCAGACAGAGAATCCAGCTGCCCCAATCCCAGGCGATGGACTCTGTTAATGGGTGAGGATTAAAAGATACCTCTACCCCCCCGTTCCTCTCCTGACCGGACGAGGACCGTCTTTGGTCCAAACATCATTTATGATGATATTGTGAAACATTTGATGTGCAAGCCTCTTAAATTGATTCAACTTGTCTTGCTTGGTGTGTTTATACATCTATACATCACTTTCTAAAATAGAACAGAACAGCCTTGACACAAGTGGTGCAGAAAGTGTTGACCCCGGCTATAGATATTTACACTGTTCCTGGCTGAGGCAAGTGAGATCAGAGCAAATCACAAAATTAGATAATAGTCATTCTCAGAAAAAAAAAAAAATCTGCTTCAGAGAAGGTCTGCCAAGGGACAGGGGCCAAAACGACTTGCCAAAGAAGGAAATTAATTTGAAGCTATAGCAAGTAGTGAGTGTTGGAAGGCAAACGATATTAATCTCAAACATGAGCATATATCGTCAGGGTGTTTCTTGGCAATGTGAAGTCCATTAACAGCCAGTTTCTATCAAGAGCGATGGTTTGTCCAAAGCCTAGGTCACAGTAAGGTCAACCAATCTTTCTCAAACGGCACATTTAAAACAAGGTTAATCCTGATGCCGTCTCTGCCTTATAGAGGGCGCACTAATCTGAGTGCTCCATTAAAAGCCTTGGGAAGGTTAACTCAGGAGCTTTATAGCAGACACAAATGTCTACTTTGCAAAACATGCCTTACACATACTCATACACACACGTACACACACACGTACACCTGTGTTAACATAGTCAATCAACCCTTTAGCCTTCAAGGATAGAAACATAGGACAATGGGAATGTTTTTCTAATTCAATTATTAATGGTTAACATCTTAGAGTTAATGTATGTTCTTGCAACTCTGATTTCCACTGAAAAAAAACTACAAGTTCCATTCATTGTTCAACCTTTCTTCCCTCTAATTGCTTCAGCTTTAAATTGAATAGCTACAGGACAATGAAGTAAATCAATTGAACTCATTAATGGTTTTTTTTTCAGTCGTTTTTCAAACTTGTCATGGTAAGCACATTAGATAAATCCATGAGACGTCACATGTGCAGAAAAATAAATAAAAGTAAGCAAAGGCTTTGTTTTATAACCACTGGCGTGCTCATTATTAGATTTCCCTGACATAAATCAAAAAAATAATAATTATGTGAAAATTGTCAGTGAGAGATAAAGGTTCAATTAAAAAAGGAAAATTAGGAAGAAAACAATAAATTCACACAGAACGCGATCACCCATGTCACCTTGCTTTGCCTGCACTCCCACTTACTTTGTCTCACATTTGCTCTGGGCAATCTGTGTGACAGGAACCTCTGTGGTGGTCTCACTGGTCTCACTCCCACCACCCCAAACCATGAACCAAAAAGCCCAACATCCCATTTTATATCCATGCCTTGTCTGGGCGATGGGAGCTGTTTGTACACTCTGTGTGTGTGTGTGTTTGTGTGTGTGTGTGTATGTTGGGGCTGATATACAAGGCCCAGGGCAGGTGACAAACACAGGAGCTCTAATTGTGGAGTCGGTGGCACCTTAATAATGGGAGTGAGTGGGCACTATAGGGCACTGACAGGCAAGATTACAACCCTGTGACTATATGGCCGTCTGTGCTACATCCACTGTATTGCTGCCATAGTGCCACTTTAGTCAAACAAAACTGAATGCGTTGGTTCAAGGTAAGAGTAGTTGCCATCGCTCCTGAGTGTCTGCAGCTGTTGGGATTTGCTTGTGTCTTTACGTTTGTCTTTTCTATTGCCTCATTTCAAGCATTCAGCTGGAAAGAAAAGTTATTTTTATGGTTGTTTGACTTCAATGTCACTTTGTCCAAGAACTGTTTAGCTACTTGTCAGTGCAGATTATTTCCAATGCTTCAGCCAACTGTTTCAATGTCAGCACATTCGGTAAAAAACATGATTCTTTTTATTCAAACTTACAACAACTTTCAGTAAGCATTATAAGGTCTTAAAGGCTGAAATCTCCTTTTGTTCTCTAGATTTATTACAGGGCCTGGATTCTGTACGCTCAGCTTTTCCAATGAGAAAATAGGACAAGTACATTTTAACATCTGTTTTGGTGAGTTATACAAGACTCTGAGGAGTGCTCTTCGCATCATGTGAATTCAGATGAGATGAAAAAGGAAGCGATGCAGGGATTTACAGAATGTGTCTGCTAGGTGCCACACACACCAGGAAGGGTATTTACTAATGCTAATGAGATATTTTAAGCAGAGGTTAACATTTCTCTTCACTAGAGGCTACACTACCCCTAGTATGATATGATATGGAATGGAGGGACACTGATTTCAAAGCTTCAGGCTGTTTTTTGCCGGTTTTGTTTTCAACCTTGGGAAGGTACTCTAACTCGGTGCTATAGGAATAGAAGCATTATGCTAATAAGAGCCTGCCCTGCACAGAATACATTTGCTTTTGGAAAACATTTTGGCTTCCGCCTTGGGAGCTAATTGAGTACTCTGACAATGAAGTGCTTGGCTGGTTCACATACACACAGGGGTGGAAAATTCAATTTCGCAGCAGGTTCAGAGCACTCTGCAAGGAGAAGCGAAAGAAAAAAGGGGTGCCTGGATTAAAGAGTCGAGCCGGCTCTGTGGCTGTGTCTGGCTCAGTGGGTATATTCTTTTCATTACTCCACTGTGTTTTATTGTTTTATTGACCAGCTGACAGTGAGACTTAACATGTAAATGTGCAATACAGAGTCCGTCAAAGGTTTTCAAAACCATACATAAGCATGATGCATTCAATTGTTGAGTAACATTTTCTAAATCACAATATGCAAATATGTTACGGCCATAAGTGATTTTAGGCTTTTATGTTTTATTGGACAGATGCTAATCTGTCTAACAAGGCACAGAGAGCAGACAACGTGTACATTTGGTTTACCGTAGATGCCGACACCTTCTACCGTTTTGCCACGGCCAAATAGTAATGTTTTTTCAGATTTCTTTTTTTCTTCAACCGTAGGCCAAAATTGCAACACTGCGAGATAAGGGACTGCATAATCCAACAGACACATTTACATTACACATATACTATGTCGAGCACATTCACGCTCAGAAAGGAGAAAACATTTTGCCATCAGTTCATGAGTTTGTAGGTTGGTATTGTCATAAATATTGCAGCCTCTACAGGCAGTTCAGATGTACTGTCTATAGTAAACAAATTAGACTTTTGAATTATAAGTTTCTCATTTCTATGTCTGTGGGTAAGTGGTAAGTGTGTTAAATATTATTTTTGTGAATTTCTTGGTGAGGCTCTGCAGTGCAATGAAGTGAAAGTTGACATGTGCCTCCCGTGACAAAGACTGACTGACCAAATACCTATATCTTTATATTCAATGATCTACTAATTTGAAAGCTCTTAGTGCCTAATGGGAGTCTTAATTAAAGCCTTATTTAAGGCACGCACATTGCAAAGGATAATTAAGCCTCTATAAGTTAAAAACACTAGGTTTAATTGTAGGACACCGATACACATTATCTGCCTAATTAAAATGATAAGGCTATTGTCGGCTAGAGGTGAATTCCAATTAAATACAAAGTCAGATGGATAGATGGATAGAGACTACCATCACAGTGGTCTTGGTTTGTCACTGTGACCCCCACCCGCTGTCTGCAGTTGTATGATTCTATCCAAGTATGTATTGCAAGTGGCAGAGGGACCCAGCTGGTGTCACTGGCGCTGACCTTGACCCTGCAACAGCACGGGGGTCGGTCCCAGTCATAAAGGATTGCTCTTTATGCCCGTCTAGCTGAGACAGAGGGCACAGTGAAGTGTCAGTGAATGGCCTTAAGAAAAACTGGAGATAGACCAAAAAAGAGGAACTGGCCTCTCACGCTGAACACATTTCCACCAAGAACACATGTATTTTTACACATATACTCCCTGTGAAATATTCAACATACATTAGACTCAGGGACCACAACACAGTAATCAAGTTATAGTATTACTTTACGCCTAAATAAGTCACTTTTTAAAGAACATGTCTGGAGGTTTAACACACAATTCATGCACTTGTTAGTTTTTGTGACTGTTGACATTGTTTGTTGGACAAAACCAATGTTGTCAAAATGTATAATCAGCGGTTTCAGTTCTGTGATGCTTTGTTGGTATTGCTGACTGATCTCGAGAAATAAAAGATTCCAACAACACGGTGAAGGAAGCAGCAGAGGATGTTGGGAAGGAAAAACAAGTGTACTTTGAAGGTAGGGGTACAACACTCTTGGGACAGCCTGCAGTTTTCTCATTGTCATCAACATAGACATGCCCTTGATCAAAGGAGCTCACTGCCCCCATTGTTTGCACCAGTGTGAGGGGGGAAATATACTTCCTGCGGTGCTCCTCAATACTGGGAAATCTATTTGTTTCAATTCCCTTTGAAAGTAACACAGCTGAATCAAGTTCTTGTCTGACAAATTAGAATATGTGCAAAGACCAAAGCACTGTTTAGTACACATTGATTTTGGGCCCTGAACACAGACAAAAGTCAAGTTTTCTCACAAAGCTACTTTTCTTGTTTCTTCTTTGACGGCTTACTTTGAACCTATTAACTGTTTTATTCTGCCATAGCAACTACTCGCTAAGCAAAGTACAGGTTTGAACTTACATTGCAATGTGGAGAGTGCTCTACACTTACAGAGCTTTATGCAAGACAGCAGAGAAATGAGCTCGTAGGCATTGCAATGCTGTGCTGAACTCAGTGTCTCGCTAAATGACTCTTAATTCAGGGAGCCCTATTCTCTCTTCGAATACCGAGCAATTAGCATTTGATGCTAGAGGTGGTATAGATTGTGCTTTGGCATAGCAGTGGGACAATAGAGACTGTGAAGGAGAGGACGAGTGATGTTAATTTCAGTATGGGGGTGGCCAGTCGTGGGAGGACAAAGTAGAGAAGGCAGGCTTTTTTACATTTCCAGCTAGTGAGCAATATCCACCATGTACCTGGCTTTACTGAGGGCATTGCCAGAAGTGATTCTCCATCTCTTGTCTCATTTGCACTTTATGCCAAAAGTTTTCTATGTGGGTAGCCTTCAGTATTGTTAATGATGCTGCCCTTCTGCTATATACCAACAAATCTGCAGTGCTCCTTAGCTCGACAGAGAGAGAGAGACAGATCTAAAGAGATATAGACCGAGTACGGCATCTCAGAGCAGCCAGGGTCTCCTGAACAAAGAACACAAGTGTATCTGTTGGTCTGGTGGATGACACCGCCACGTGGCATGACAATCTGCCATTCTTTCTAGAGGGCTCCAAGGTCCCTGGCATTTCTGACACTTACTACAGCAGTGACAGGCCTACGAGTGGGCCGCCGTTTTGTATGTGTTTATATTTCGGGAAAAAAAGTTTGCAGCTTTTGTAAGTTCAAACCTTGGACCCATTTTGTGTATATCTGAGAGAAAAAAAGCTTAAAGCAGAAGTAAAGTATAGGAGAGAAAGATACAGTCAGTCTTGGTTATACTGCATTTTCTCTATTTTCCTTAAAACACAGTGCTCTGCCATCAGTCATCTATTTGCTTCACTGTCACACAGGCATATGTCAGAGTCGTCCTGTCATGTTGCATTTCGTGAACTTTAAGATGCCCCTGACCTGCTTTATGTCTCCGGAGGGTGAGGAAGCTGCGGGGTGGGATGATGGGATGCAGCCTGGTGTGCAGTGTCCCCGTGTGAGTCTCTGGGGTCAGGTATAAGACAGTGCTCATACGACATGCAGTCATGTTAATACTTACATGTTGCTATTTATTTATTTATTTTTACGCCGTCATGCAATGCTCCCCTAGCATGCTCTGGTTCAGTTTCCCAACTCTCACTCCAGCCATGTGACTTAATCAGACTGACAGACTCAGGGTGCCTGGGGAAAGTGTCTTTCTCTCCGCAGTCCCTTTCTCCTCAAGTTTACGCTCCCTGTGACAAACTAATTGTGGCACCTTTAGAAAAGCAGTGCTCTCTGTTGGGCGGCCCTCTGTGGTCTCTTCACACACACACAGACACACACACACACACACACACACACAGACACACACAGACACACACACACACACACACACACACAGAAAGTGGAAAAACACTGTGGAATAAATGCCACACACAAAGCATGCATAGACGCGCACAGGTACACGCAGGGACACACACAAACGCGAGAATACGCCGAGACAGAAATACACACAAAATGTGGCTAACAGCAGGACGTACAGTGTCCCCCAGGCACACATATTATGCCTCACACCCTTCTCCCCTCGATACCCTCCTCGTTCCACTAAGTGCTTACTCAAACAGCTCTCATGCATAAAGAGGAAGCAGTTCTGCTTATTGGTTTACCGTTATTGAGTGACATTCTCAATTAGTTTTCATCGGAGTCTCGTGGTGTATGACCTCTTGAGTTCTTTTTCAGAGCTTATTAAAAAAGCAATGGGATTCTACGTCCGTGGTGCGGTCTAACCTTGGCTCAGGTCCAATACATTCTGGCTAACAAAGTGGGCTAGAGAAAACTTCAGCTTGTGGTTAAGGACCTCCCCGCAGGGCTCAGATGCTTCACTATTTAATTCAGAAACACAACAGCACCCCAGTGGCATCTTCAACCACTCCACTTAATCTGAGAACTAAAAACGATTTTTATCTTCTGGAAAAGCCAAATGGCAATCCCCATACCTCAGTCTTTTTTCTTCTGGGATCTGATTAAACTTGAACAGAAAGCCTTTTTTCTAAAAGGCCAGATATTGTTGCTAAAAAAAAGCTGAGGAGGGATTTTAAAAACATACAAATATTTTAAATGTAAGAAATACAATTGAATGAATCTTTAAAAAATTAAGAGGATTTCTAAAAGCACGAGGAAATCTAACACCAGGGAAAGAGAAAGATGGGAAAAGAAAGTTTTGAACTTTACTTCCCATGGTGCCAAGTTATTAAACTCACCATAGAGTCCTTCAATTAGCTTTACCTGTATTCAGTTGCATGGATATGACTCAGACTCTGATCCCTGTCTTTCCTCAGAGGCCGTGTGTTTCACTTTGCCAAGCTGAGAGCTTTCATTCTTTCAAATGAAGTTCAACAACACTTACTGTGCACCTGGCAGCTCGTTTTCTGATGGGGTTGTGACATATTTTGGGGCTCTTTTGCATTTCACATTTTGGTTTGTTGTACTTATTTCTGTATGTTGCTTGCTTTTGCCCCCCTGAGACAAAGACAGAAAGGACGAGGAGTGGTCCATTTGGACCCTCTCTGACCTGCTTTTCTAACAGAGGTATCTGAGATGGACAGCGTTCATACTGATAGCACCTGACAAACGCTTTCCCTGACATACCATTCCACCCTACTACCATCTCGTGTTGTCCTCTTCCACAATGCCTAAGCATTTTAACGACATTGGCTTCCAGGCTTTCTCTGACCTGGCTGAATTGATGGAGCAAGGGTCCTTCAGAGCAGAACAATTTGCAGACCTTTATTTCTAAAAGGCAAAAAAAGAAGAGAGGGAGGAGAAAGGCTATGTATGGGGAATACTTTAGGGACTTGAATAAGGGACATGTCTTAGGACTGCTCAAATATTCTCTCATTATACTCCATTTTCAACAGAAGCAATGATGAGAACGAAACATTTCCTATCTCTCAAAGTGGCAATTTGCCCATTTAATGCTTGTGTTATGCTGGTCTGACATCCTTTCATCCAACCTCTTTGCACTAATCTAATTCTTCTTTTTTTCTCCTTCTATTTCTTGGCTGATAATTCTCACTTTATTTCCATTAAGCTTTGTTTGTTCACAGCAATCTGTTGCTGTAATTTATTAGAGCTGTCACCTTAAATGATGTGGCATGCCGACATGGCCCAGCAAATCGAGGCTTCCCCCTTCCCCTTCTCCTTTTATGGAAAGCTGCCCTAGTTTTTTTTCCAGGGAGTAAGAGGGAGGCATTACAATTAAGGTGGCGACATCGACCCCCTGGTGGCCATGCTCAGGGACCAGATGTCCTGTCAGAGAGATGCCGGCCCTCACCTCCAGGGAGCACTGGGTTGAAATCTGGTTCATGTCTCAGTGGGGGAACACCACTGCTCCTGTTCCATCATTAATTTGAGGAGAACAGATTGTGGATGTATGAGCCTATTTTTTTCCATTGTTGCCTGCTCTGCAGTTGTTTCTTTTTCTTTCACTCCCTGTTTTACGCTCCCCATACATGCATAACAGTCAGCATGTCATGCCTTAGCCACCCAATAATAGCGGAATATTCAAAAAGAAGGCTGTAATGGCTCATGGCGAAAACAGGAGATTAATCAAATTAGAAACAGATTTGAATAGCATCAGTACGTCGCTGAGATTCATTCTGCATTAACTGTTGAGGCCCATTTATGCATTCCACCCTCCTCATCAGACTTTTCAGAAAACAAATAGTCTGCTTGGTTTTCTAAATTGCCTTGTTTTGTTCTAATCCTTCAGGTGCGAGATGTTTCACAGATGCCAGTCTATCGATGCTGTATGAAGTGCATGGAATTTTCCACACAGGAGGCCTTAGAGGAAAGGCACTCACAAAAGATACCTCACAATCTTCACTTTTTCATTTCTAAGTCCTGGATACTGCCTTTCTCTTTTATTTTGTCTTGTTCCCCTTTTGTACAAGGAGACTGCTGGTTTTTTTTTAAGATGAAAGACACTTGTTTGGCAGCCTTCAAAGAGTCACAGAATTCTGAAAGTCACTTGTATTTCAGAGCTGTTCATTCTCCATTTCCTATCCAATATGGAGGTGATGATCAAAAGATCAGAGCTGAGGGAGAAGCTAAAAGAGGTCTGCTTCGGAGTAAACAGCAACAATACCAATTCCCGGACCCACACAATGCTCTTTTTATTTTAAAGATAGTACTTCAGCTAACGCCAGAGATTGTAAACATCGCTATTTTCGTATGTAAAAAATGTCTTCTGTATTGATGAATCTAAAGGGTTTCAACCACTGGATGTATGAAAAGAACTGGGTACAGTGTTGGAGGTTGCGCCACGTTCATTCCTTTGAAAGTTGCTAAGTGGCGAATGAAGCCAAAATGGCTCGACGTCCGAGTAGAACATTTACCGGATCAACTGCCAATCTTCCGCATCCATGGGGCCCATTGAGCAAGCGCACTTGGGTTTTCCTTAAACACGGCCTTCCAGCACCTATGTCTCAGCCGGTCTCAGCTCAGTCATATCAATGAAGAAGGGAAAATAACTCTGGATTCAGGTATTAGCGCATTGTACAACTCTTAGGAATGAATGATAATCAAGGGATATTCAAGTGTTTGCAGTAGGAAGTTGATTTAGCTCAAACTAAATTATCCATTGCTTTACAAATGTGTCTTTCCCAATCTAAATCAATGGGGAAATGCCTTTTTTTGAACCAATGGAATCACATGACTGACATAGAAGTTGTAATTCCACATTTTGGCCATTCAAAGCCTGGTGATCTTCCTGGGGGCTTGGTTTCAACACGTATTACTTATAGCTTATATCTTTTTTGCAATGTTAGAAACAAGCATGGACCGTTTTGGTAGTTTTTTTTACTTCTGTAAATGACGTCCAATGTATAATATACTGCGTCTAATTAATTCATTAAACTGTTCTAAACTTCTCAAGGCAACAAAAAAGCAAAAGGAGAAATATCAAAGGCATTAAGTAGTTAGAGAGACGGTAGACTCCAAGCCATTAACACTCCACTCAATGTGAAGCGCACCCATCTGGAGGAGGCTCTTTGGGCTACAAGAAATCCAACATAAATCTATGAGATAGTTTCTCCATGTTTTAAATGAGGCTGTGTTGGAGTTTCTGCTGGGTTTGAGCAAATTGCATTTTTTTATCATGAAAGCACTGTTAATAATGCACACTCATAACCTGGGGGAAAGTTTAAGGTCCATGCACTGGAGGTGATGAGGGGATTGGTGACACCCCTGAACATCCCACTGTGTGCTGCCACGATCATCTTTAGATGCCCTTCTGCATTTTTAATGTCCTGCTGTGCCTGTGTCACACAGAATTGGGACAGAGGCATTGACTTTTTCCCAACCAGATCACAGAGAAACATACGCTAAAAGTCACACAAGGGTATTTATTTTAAAATAATAATACAAAGCTCTTGTTACTCTACTACTTTGCGAAAAACAAGCAGCATGGTGTGCTTTGAAAAACCATTGAGAAGTAGTTTGAACCAAAGCTGTTTAGAGTAAGATAGGCACGCAATGTTAAGTAATAAAATTAGCATACAACATAAGCGAGGAATAATCACAATTGTGCTTGTTTGCACACACGCACAAATACTCTGCTCAGACAACAAATACACTAGCAATAGGGATTAGGGCTGCAAGACACAGATATGTTTTAATTTGTGACAAGCATGCTCTTCCTTTTGAGATTTCCTTTTTTCTTTCTTTGTTGGTCTTTCTTCTCCTCTCACTTTCTTCCCCAAGTGCTAGATATATTTGTTTACCGTGGAAGGCATTGTGTTGTCATTACCATCATTCGTCTACTATAAGATAGCATTACTTCTCAGCAGCGAGAAAATCCTCGAGTCATCCTAAAAAAATAAAAACAAGACTTTTACCTAAATGCTGCTTTGCTTCCCCCACGAAATCCTTCAGATCTACTTTCTATTTTCATCTTACTTTCCTCTCTTTTTTCTGTGCGTTAGTAGTGACCATCGCACTCAACTTTCCCCTTAGAAAAATAATGGGATATATGAAGACAGTGCATGGTCAGACCACTGCTGGGATCGGTGCTTTCAGCGAAATCGCAATAACACTTCTATCATTTTCCCCAAAATGCCTCATAGGTATCAGTGATGAAATGAAACATAAATTGCAGTGAACCTGGGCACTGAGCCTCTCTAAACTAGATACACCTGTGATAATGACACTGCTGGGTAACCAGGGTGCCAGCAATTGATAGTCCATCTTATCAGAACTATCCACTGGTCCTACTTCCTGTTCTTTAAAGAAGATGAGTTGACCATGGTGGACCTGCCTATCCACCATCTTGCCCGATGTTAACTTTACAGGGTGCTGTCCACTCATCCGTCATTACACTGTACTTTCTCTAGTTACATTATCGCTTTAGATAAGGCTTCAATAAACTGCACATGGCTTTTAGGGCTCTCTCTCTTGCCACTCTAATCCAATCTCTGATGTGGAGTCTGTTTATCATCTTGCACCGCAGGCATTTTCCGTGTCCCTGCAGTGCTCTTGGTTGCACGGGAAGTAATGGATGGCCTTGCCCTTGGTTCACCCCAAGGCCTTCTAGTTCCTCAACTGTTTGTCTTCAGGTTTTCTCAAATGAGTCTGGAATGCGGTATTTTGATTTAATTAAATCAGGTTTAAAAGGTTAGATACGGAAGGAGGCAAAGAGGTTGCCCTGCCCAGTATTGTGAGCCAGTCCTGTGGCATTTAGCATTGGGCAGTGGCCAATGGAAAGTAGAAAACTGAAATGACTTCTGTGCTCCTTTGTGATTTGCACTAATGTCCCCCAGGGATTGAGCAATGACCACTGTGAATTCCCCCAGGATGCCAGCCAGATTGAAACCCCCTGCCAACAGATTTGAAAGGATAGCAAATCATTTAAACTCCCAAATGTGCATTAGCATTTTTTCAGTGCCTGGGCCAACCTCCACAATATTAAATTGCACTTGATAAAATAAAATAAAAATCAGAGAGTGCGACAAGAGCTCTTCAACCACCAAATCAGCAAAGTGAATATTGGAGTGGCCTCTAAAAAAATAATTATACTTTAATTCACTTTGTTTACTCTACCAGCTTTCTGACATCCTTTTGAGGAGCCCAGCTGATAAAGAAAGTACCGAAAAGGTGGCAGAGACCCAGAGTAGTGAAATATATCTAGGGATTGCCTTTAGCTGATCCTGCTTGTGACACATTATTATTGTGTGTAAAAATAGGCTGCATATTAAAAGTGGGCAGAGTGAATCCCAGCAGCACCATATTAAAGAAACATAAGACGCACCGGCACACAATCAATAAAACAATTTTCTTATATAAAGATATCTTAATGTTTGAGGATCAATAGAAAGCCTAATTTATAGCATGTTATATAACCTAGCAATACTTTCCAGCCCTCAGTGTTCACATACTCCAGGGTTTCCCGTTATTGTGCTCTGGCAGATTGCTCTTTGGTAATGCAAGTCAGGGTATTGAATGTATGTGTGTGTGTGTGTGTGTGTGTGTGTGTGTGCAATGCATGTCATTCTGTGTGAAGGTTGTGCCCGATGAAGCCCTCGTAAACAACTATAATGACACAGAGCCACAGGCCTCACGCTGAATATGTCTGGAGACCAATGGAGGGATTTTCTATCAACATGCAAACCAAGCGCCCTGTGTCACAGACTTTCTAAGACTGGTGTCAAATGCTCCTGCATTCCTTCAACACATACACGCATAGGAACGGAGTTGGCACAGTGCCAACATTAGTGGTGCTGAAAGAGTGTTTTGAGGGGGGAGGGGTGGTATGCAGGGTCGTTTCTGGCTCCTATGCTAACATTGCAATCCTCACTAGTGAATAGCCCTTTCTTCCCAATTGTTTAATTGTCTTAGTGGGACAGGCAGGTGGCTTAAAGCCTCATTTGGCATCTGGGAAAAAAACAGGGGGGAAAAAAGAAAACATGCTCATCTACATAGATGGGAGTGTTGGGGGAGGGTGGCAGCATTAGACATTTTTCACTCTCAAGGCTACATATTCCCCCAAGGCAGATTTCAAAAGTTTTGGCTTAGATCAAGAGCAAGTTTGTCCTGCTATTGTGTCTGATGTGCTTTCCTGAATAAAACATTGTTTGGTATCAGTGCCAGATCAAATAGCCTTTCAAAGAACCATGGCTCTCACCATTGGTGTCTGGTACCATAGAGAGACCCGTTTTCTTATCCATTTATTAAATAGAAACTATCGAGCCCTTTCATTTAGCACTGCTGAGCACAATTTAGATGTATCTACTGAAAAGGAAGCACACAAGTAGGAAGCTAATACCAAAGGTGCATTTGAATGTACGACACTATGGTGTTTTACAATTGTTCCCAAGAGTGGACTTTATTATATTGGGTTCCAGACACATAAAAACAGCCTCAAGGTTTTTGCTAACAAACGGAAGTAGGTTATATGCTATACTTTGCCATTGTCATTTTCAAAACATGCACGGCAACTGTAATGGCAGACAGAGACACATTCATCCACAGGTGAGAAGCTTCTCCCTCCCCAGATTCTGCTTGTACACGTTAAAAGGCTGATTTGCATTTATATTGCCATTCAAGGCTCGCAGCTGTAATTGTCATGGCACAGCAGCAAATGCAACGACACCACACATACTCACGTGCATATACACACGCGGAGAAAATGCATGTGAAGTGCGCAGTATAAAAAACCTTTTCCACAAGTCCATTGTCATGAATCTTTGGCATGAGAACGTTGGGACTGTGAAAGGCAGGAGAAGAAGAAATGGGAAGAAATGAGAGGAGAGAGAGTTTGTCCAGGTGTAATATTGAGCTGTCCCAGAAACTTCCCGCCAAACACTAGGAAGTCGTTATCATACCAGCAACCCAATTCCTTATGTGCCTCCCTTGCTGAAGCACCACATGCATCTTCTGGGCTCTTTCCTAACAGCCTTTCACAATCATGTCGATGCATTGGCTGGCTGGTTTACCCACAAATGTTTCGAGCAATAGCGAGACACATAACGTGACACAGGCGGCAGAACTGCGCGTCGACAATGCTTGCATGTGATTTACTGCACCGATAACACAGTCCAAAAGAAAAAAATAGGACAGGAAGTGTTAGGCCAGGACGGTCAATTTACACACCAATGTATTTCTCATACAAATTAGTCTACCTGGCATTGCACCCAGATTTCTGTAGGTCACAGAAGCTCTCCGCGTAGGTTACATGTGCATTACTGAACATGCATCAGTCTCTTAGGAGGTGTAACAACATGTGTAAGTGGCTGTATTTCAAAATGAGTTTACATGTACTTAGCCTACTGCTCGGCTAAAGTGACAATACGTATCGTAAATTGGTAAATTGCAGCCTAAGCTAAATATGATTTTACTCAATTGACTGTGTCTACATAAATATAATTTATAAAAAATTAATAGAAAATAGCAAAAGGATAACATGATAATCTCAAAAAGTCAATGGATCATTTTTTTCACCATTTTCTTTGATATTTGTTTCACCTTTTGTTTACACATTTTACATTTTCTCTTGCAAAAACCCTGTGTTGCTGTTTTGCTCACCTGTTTTTATGACAGATGTTTACTCAAGCACAGTGGTGTCAACGGTGCACTGTATTTCTAAAAACACATCTAACAATAGCACAACTCTGTTTATGGATCTTTTATTTTTGTGCTTCGAATATGGGATGTGAGTGCCTTATTCTCAACTCAATGTTTCTTTACGGTATAACTCCGAGATCAGGTAAAACTGTATTTCGAAAAAATATGAAATTCACTCATCCCTGTGGTGAGAGCATTCATTCTGTTAAAAGGAATACAAAGGAAGAAGCGGTGATGTGAGGCAAAATTAAGATTTAAAATTATCATTTTCTTAGTGTGAATGTCTTGAACAAAAGTCCTATTAATGATTCAGATTTGCAAAGCAGGATGTTGACAAGAAAAGGTACAAACGTTGTATTGTTACACTTGTTTGAACCCACTTTGTAAAGCACCTGTGTTATACAAGAAACCACAGATCCCAGTAGTGAAATTCTATCCATCAGAACCTCAGCTAGGTGGAGACAGGATTAGCAGAGAAAACCCACAGTCAAGCTAAAAACACCAACATATTTCTTCTAGCCCCGCTGTGCCGTTGCTTTGTCCTCTCCGAGGGAAAAAACACAGTACGAACCACCACTACTGTACTCACAGCACCCCCACAACTGCACACACAGCCCCGTGGAGCCGACTTTAGTTGCTTTGCTTGTTGTTTCATCTGCATTAAACTGCAATTTAGAAGCCATTAATCCATCGCATAATCTGTCACCGAATAAAATCCTGACTACGGTTGGAGAGGGCTTCCGCACAATCCCCTACACTTAACGGTATTCTTACATAATGTTCTTTTTAAAAAATCATTTAGCTCCAACTATCTCTTTCCCTGTCGATCAAGGATACAATCCCAGGTGGATAAAGATATGACAATAAAGAATGAAGAAATGCAGCTGCTAACCCTGCCTTCACAGGTGACCCAGTGATCACAACAGCATCTGGTTGAATTACTTAACACTGCCGCCCAACAGACATGTAATCCCGGATAATGCCCCTTTGCTGAGTGCTCCAATCTGGATAAATTCATCCCCGAGGAATGAGATCCAGCAGAAGAGTCTCAGAGAGAGAGAGCGAGAGAGAGAGAGAGAGAGCAGATGAGGGGCTTTGGGGTTGATTGGTTGGTACTAAAGAAAACTGTTGGGGTTCGAGAAGAGGGTCTTCTCGATGGATAATGAAGAAGTAAACAGCTTGATTTTGTTGACTGGCTGACGGACCATAAGAGAGGAAGCAGATCTGATCATTGACTGGTTTTCCAAGAACTAATCATATTCTCTTTCCTGGCTGACCTGAATCCTGACAGACTCGAAATGAGGCTTAAGTCCAAACTGCAGTCACCGGATATACTGTACTTACATTCTGCAGTTTTATCTTGGTACTGTCGACAACTGAAACACTTGGAACGTTGTGTTCTTACATGAACACATACCCATCTCCAGCTCTATGTTTATTGATTTATTGATATATTTATTTATCTAGTTTAGTTCCATCAACCAAATAAAAGTCTTAGCCAAAACTGATTTTTCTTGGAAATAGCATCTCTCGTTAATGCCACAACCACTGCCAAACATTGGGACTTACAAATTCCAGCTGTCCAGCGGCAACCTCTTGGATTATTTATTCATATGTTTACTTATTACCATAAATATCCAACTGGGCCCTCGGCTCAGAGGGATTACAGGGGGTTTAATCTATCGTGGCACAGAAATGAGCAGGGGTCACAGCGGCTGAGGTGACTTAAGCTGGCTAGCCTTGATGGGACATGCAGCACAAACAAGAAAACAAACTGCATGCCATTGGGCCCCATCAGGACGTGATGGCGTCATCTGTCACTCACTGTGTTTGCGTGGCATAATCCAGACAGGGTTAGCATTACTCAAACCAACTGTCGTGTATGGTGAGGGTAAATCATACAAACAGGACAAGGATATGTTTGCATTTCTTACCAGGAATAAGAATTGTCGTTTACCAGAGTACAGACACATTTAGTCTGCATTCTGTGCTTGTTAGTCATGAAAATGTGACTGCTGGAACAGCAAGGCTTATGACACCATGCAAGGATAATGTATATTAGTTTTAAAGTCCTAAAGATCATAATCCGAGCATAAGACAGCAGTGTGTCTTCCTTACAAATAACTATTCATAATAATGGGGCTGAAAATTGCTATTTATGTTTGAGTAGTGTTGTGCACTGTGTTGGCTGTATTTCTTTCTTTTTTCTTTCTCTACGGAGAAGCTAAGAATTATTTCTACGTCTATAAAAAATTCACAGATCCAGACATGACATTGGAGAGACATTTAATTATACTTTGGTTGAGAAATATGTATCAAAGCCTTTCGTCCATGAAAAGCGGATTTAGAGTCGTCAGTCAGCAATTAATAGACACCAGTAAATGAAACAGGGGCTGGGGTGCTAAGACATGCTTTCCAGGACTAACAGCTTAGTCTGGCTGGGTGGTGAAATTGGGGGTTCTGACACGATATCCGAAGCGGTGGGAGATAATGAAGGCTGATTGGGGGGAGACAAGGGGCAGAAGATTTTTAAGAAGATTGTGATTTCATTCCTGTGCAGCAGCACTGCCCCTAGTGGGAAAACATGGAGTCAAGGATAGCCCATCAAGATTTAATTTCCCTGAGAAAAGGACCAAAAAACCCAGTGGCCTTGACAGTTGGTATATACATTTCACAAGATGTCATTCAGAGAAAGAAAACGAGAGAAAAGAGAGGCACAGAGGAAGAGAGGCAGAGGGAGAGAGGGACAAGAGCGCCATACACTTAACATTGACAATGTGGGATTTTTCTAAAGCAGATTCTGGCACATCCAGTACAAGACTATTCTTAAACTGCCTCTCCCCCACCGGGACATAACGCTCTCACATAGTTCACCCTTTTCCCCAACAGAGGCTAGGGTTCTCAATAACATTGCATCTCACAGCAATATCAATTAAAAAAAAAAAACAGAAGGAGAGAAAGAGAGAGAGAGAGAGAGAGAGAGAGAGACAGAGAGAGAGAGAGAGAGATAGACATGCCGTTGCGAGGTGAGGAGAGAAATGAAGAGCGAAGCGAAGAATGTGAGACACGATAGACACTGCATAGATTGAATGAGAGGAGGAGTGGGGAGATGGACGAGGTCCTGGACAAGTTTGGCCCGAGGTGAATGTGTTCCTGGACACTGTCTCCCAGTTCCCCCTGACGGGTGCTGTGTCATCTGTCACTGGCAGGAGAGGTGACAGCGAGAGAAAAGGTGCCCTAGATGCGCTAACAGCAGTCAGGACCATCTCGAAGCAGCTTTCCCTCTCCTTAGTCTCCCTCTCTGCTTTGCTGCGGACCATTTAGTTCTCAAAGTTGAGAGAAAAGAAAAGTGCTCAGTGCCTCTGCATACGGACCGACTTCTCTCTCACTCATTTCCACGCTCCCTTTATTTCCCGCTCTTGCAGGATAGCTGCGTCTAAGTATATGACTTCTATGTCCACAAGTCCCCTGTGTCCCCCTGTTCATAAAAACAATATTGTTTTCCGCAGCTTTCTGCTGACACCGGCTCGGTACATAAACAGCGCCGTAATTTGTACAACAATAGTCAGCTGCAGGGAAGCACTTTTTTCCCCCCCAGAGGCAAAATGGATAGAGGACGTAGGTTGTTATCCCCTGTTTACCTGGCAGAGAAAGAAATATTTTATATTATGGTAATAACCAACTGTGCTGAAATGCACAGCAATCCCATCTCATTCCAGTTGTAGCAATCGTCTTCTTCCTGCTGGAACTATTTGAGATATGGTGTCAGTTGTTGGTAGAGCTGGGGCTAAGCCTGTGATGGTATGTGAATAAAAATGTGACATTCACAATAAAAAAATGTCCAAAACAAAGTGTGATGCATGGCAATAAAGCAAACTAGGACAGTACTCGCAAACTTGCAAGAAATAAAAACAATAAACCGGGCAGTAGAGATACAGCACAAGTGTGTAGTGGATACAAAAACAAGGAAAAGACACTATCGGGGAAGAGAATTCAGCAAAGCAGCAACACCGAGAAAGGTTAAAGCATCCGCTGATGTACTATAACTACCCCACAACGAAGGCCACGACCTAGAGAGAAAGCTTCCATTGCCTTGACTCTGTCCAATCTCTGAGTCAACTACACAGCTTGTGTCACAGTCCCAGGTCACACACAGTCATAAAGAAGACCGACAGTATAGCTGACACCATGTTTGGAAGGGATCGACACCCGTTAAAGCGCGAGAGAGGGAATTAGAAGCTTCATCACTCAAGACAGTCTCAAATGTGTCTCTCCTAATGTTATTATATTCTTCCTGTTACATTTAAACAAAAAAAAATGAGCCAGCAGAAAAGTATAATCACAGCAAATTGTTGTATTTGATGAGCAGTGTTGTTTTCTTTGTATTTGTGCATACTATATATATATATATAAAAATCAACACGTGAAACAGCTGAATTCAGTGCCGTAGACAATGTTCTTGTTTACCAAGTATCTTTTGTTGTTGTCTTGCCAGCTTTGAGCTGTCAATTTCCACACAACGTGCCAACATACTGAGATCTCACATTGGATATTTTGCCTTTTGTATGCAAAAGGTTACAACTCCCTCTGGGAAACAACTCTACACACACACACGCACACACATGCAGACACACAGACGCACACATTCATTCACACAGTGCCCTCCTTAGAATGTAGTCCGACGTGACGGGGTCATACTTTGAAAAGAGGTGGCGGCTGAGTCATTGACCCTGACCCTGCGGAGCGTAAACCAGGGCGCTCGCTGCGGGCCGGGATGATGCTGGGAGCTGACAAACATCCACTGTCTGATTCAGCCCCGCGTGCGTCCCTGGATCACACAGAAACCACAGAGAGTCCCGTTGCACTTAACTCAACCTCTATTCTTTTCCAAAGACAACCACCTGGTGGCAAGCTGGAGAAACAACTAATCCGTCCTCATTCTGTCCACAAACAAGACTGTCTAGGAATAAAAATATCAGCAGATACTGTCCAAAGGGCTGAAGTTGCCAAGCTATACTCATGGGTCTGCCTTTTAAAGCACTTCGCAGTTGACTTTTTCTCTCTCTTTTCTTTTGACCAGACCCCCATAGTTGGACTCAACGGGGAAGGGCTGTCAGTTCAAAACAATGTGACTCAGGAATGAACGCTTGACTGAACTGGACTGGGGTTAGAGGGCTTTGTTTGTGTGTGTCTATGTGTGTGACAGGAATATAAAGCCTGAATAGGAAGTACTTAACTTGTCTCGTCTGAAGGCTACGTCAAACTACCGATGGAGAAAAGCGCAGGGTACAACTATCGGCGGCTCCTCACACCCGGGACAACTTCTTCTAATTTCTTCATTTCTCTTTCTGCGTCAGACATAACAGTGCACATGGGAGTGCTATATTATAAGCAGTTAAACACACAGATGGTAGGGCAAGCTCAGACATCACAGCAAGATGTACTGTTCCCAGCCAGCAAGTCACTCAGCAGTCACAAGCACGCGAGATGTGATGAATAAGCAACTTAAATCTAGAAAACTTACCATGTCCGGAGATCCACAGGAGCAGAAGGACCCAAGGGATCATGACTGTGGAGTTGAGAGGGCAAAACCTACGAAAAACAGTGGGCGAGTGTGAAATTGAAGTTGGCAGGCACAAACACATGCACAAGATGAGACAGTGCTCCTCTGTGCTGCTGAGGGGGACGGATGCTACAGTCCCTTAGTGGTGTCTCCTTTTACCAGTGGAAGGCTGCTAGTCTGTCTTCAGTCCTTGTCTTCTTCTGCTGATTCTTCCTCTTCTCTGTGTGTCTCTTTTTCCCGTCTGTGTCACTCTTCAGAGTTGCCGGTGGTCGGCTCTGTCTCGCACACTCTCTTGTTGATGTGAGCTTGTAGACTTTCTGTGTCTTCACTGCTGAGCATACACACGCTCACTCTTTCTCTCTCGATCGCAAGGTTTCTCGCTGCCCATCCATTCTCAGTCTCTTCAGCCCTCACTTGCCCCCCTCCCTCCTTCTCTTTCTCTCTCATGCTCTCTCACTCTCGCTCCACCACTCACATAGCAGACACAGTCAGGGGATAGAGCTCTACATCTAGACTCCTCCCTCCCACCCTCAATATCTTTCTCTCTCTCTCTCTCTCTCTCTCCCTCTCTGCCTCTCTCTCTCTCTCTCTCTCCCTCTCTCTCTCTCTTTCTGCCTCTCTCTCTCTCTCTCTCTCTCTCTCTCTCTCTCTCTCTCTCTCTCTCTCTCTCTCTCTCTCTCTCTGGGTGGTTGTGGCTGAGTGTGAGGTTATGAGACTCTGGTCCTCACTCTGGGAACAAGAGCTGCCATGGGAGAATCGGAGTGGGTGCAGTTCCAATTAGAATGAGAATAGGAGCAACTTGGCCTCTATAGCTACAAATAACACAGACATCCACGAAACAAAAAGTGCAGTTTCACCCCCTCCTCCCATTTAAGACCCCCTGCTTTTTACGGATTCTATAGACGGCATCGAATTTTTGGAAACTCCAAGCCCCCTTCCCTGAGAATGGTTGAAGACTACATTAGCATTCAAGACCAAAGCTGTATTCATTAGTATCCAATGTTTTATCAGGGGTGAATTACATTCATAGTCGCTCACTCAAGGATGATGCAAGACGTCATAAAATATCCAAGTGCACTGCATGCTTACTAACAAGTTTGCTTAGTTATGCCTGTTAAATATTTTAAAAGGAGCATTGCTATGTTCCAGGCCAGTCCACAAATAAGTGTATTATAGAAACATCATGCTCTACTCTACATTAAGGAAACTAAGGGCCCAGCTGGTTTCAAAGGTAGAAATACATTGTTTAATAATGAATGATTAATACTTAAAAATTCATATTGTATACCTCAAATGAAAAGTTTGTACCATTAATTGGTAAATTTGCTCCATCAAATAAGTATAAATAAATATGTCAGCCTAAATATTTTTTTTCCCCTCGAAGATGAATGGTTTGAAATTAATTCATTTGTTTTTGCTACAGGTGGAAATCCGTTTACGTATATATTTGCATTGTTGCCTAACCCAGTGTTTCATAAGAAACTTTTGAGAATGTTGAATCATTTGTTTTCTGTTTTTTATACCATTATCATTGTCACTAAATAATCTCCAGTTAGCAACATGATGTGTTCTCCATGCTCGAGGCAATGTCCATCTATTGGTGGGTCCACCATTTTGTTCAGACTAAAATATCTCAACAATGGATGGATAGATTGCGATTTCTCCAGACAGTCATGGTGCCCAGAGGATGAATCCATCTGACTTTGGTGATCCCGTAACTCTTTACCCCGCGCCCCCATGAGGTCCAAATATGTGGTTTTAAGTAGATATGTGTCATGCTAAGCTAATGACATTTCAAATCAGCCTCAGCTGTACGCTTTGCTTAGTGCTAATTATCAAATGTTAAACTAAATATACTGAGTTGGTGACAATGGTAAACAGTATATCTGCTAAACATCAGCATGTTAGTATTGCCATTATGAGCATGTTAGCATGCTGACATTAGCATTTATCTCAAAGCACTTCTCATTGTGCCTGCAGCATTGCTATAGGCTCAAACTATAGCTTGTGTTATCACTGATTGCATTGTATTTTGCGCACGTCTTTGTTGTTAGTTTGCCTGAATTTCTATTTCTAAAATAATCTAGAACAGATGAAGCATTTGATGAAATTACTGGCAAAATATCTTAAAGAGCAAACAGCACAGTTTCCCTTTAAAATAGTCCATATAGGCATTGTGGACCTGGATGACTTAATTAACATACATAATCTAGAAAGAAAAACCTTTGGTATGAATAATGATTGACGTTCAAATCTGGACAATAGGGACGTACCCTCTATTAATACAAGATGTACAGTAATGCCCAGAACCTCTAGATCAGAGCTCCGATAATGACACAGTAAACACTGCACGGGGGCCTAGTCTACGTCATATCAATTTAATCCTTTCCTTTGACTTCCTAATCTAATCAAAGGGCCAGAGGATGACAGGTGGTCTTTTCATCAGTGCAACTAACAGCTACACACAAAAACAACCCCACTGCGGCCGAACCAGAGGATAACAGATTTGCATTCTGCCTAAGAACATGATGAGTAGGGGCAAAGAATAACAATGGAGCTTATGTGCTTGAAGGTTGAGTAATAAGGGTAAAGGAGGTAAACAGGCAATCAAATTTGTATTAACACAATCCACAATCCTCTACTTGGTACAATAAACCTTTAGCCTGGATTTCTTTTTCTGTAATATCTGACATAATTGGAAACATTCGAAAATGATGAGCTGAACTGAACTCATCCTGTTTGTCTCCTCATCAATCTACAATGAGATCAATATCCTATAATAAAGAAGTTAAATCTGATCTGGACTCATTTTGAGTTTTATCCCTACTCCACATTTAAATGCCATAACAGAAAGGCCTACCTGTGACAACCCCAGTTTTTGTTATTATTGCTGTGTCTCAATTTGCGTACTTCTGTACATACACTTGCTAATTTGAGCGGCTACGTGCGTTCACACTGAGAAGTATGGCAAAATGGTGTACTCATAATGGTAATAAAGTTGAGTGTGGAACGCTGGACACTTCTCACCCTCAACGGTCGCCATCTTGGCTACTTCACTAAGTGCCATTATACTGTTGTCAAATAGAAGCCATCGGTATGATTCGGACAACAATAACAATAACTCTGCTACCTAGATAGCTAACAGCGGAGATCGTCATTACCGGTGAGTGCACAACAGCCGTGTTGGATTTGAAACACTACCCTGTCGAAATTCAAACACTACGCAAGTAAGTACATACTATTACTAGTCCATGAAAGTGTACTAATGGAAGTGTACGACTTGAGATACAGCACATGTTTACAGCCTGGAGTGTAATTCCTCAGCCAGTCTGAGAAAATGAACACAGAAAAACAAAGACAAAAAAAATGATTCCAACATTTTGTATTACAATGTCTTTACACAGACAGAGGGGAAACATTAGGAGATGCGAAGTCTAGAAAAAAGACTCATACACTGTTAAACCCACAGTGCACCCATAGGGGGCATAATCTTAAATGACTCGGGAGACAGGGAACTCTTCTTCTCAGAGTTTAAGAGCCTTTTTATACCAGCTATGACAATAATCCACAGTCAAAAAGAAATGCTCAGAAGAAATTGAATGTGAGCTGAAACCAGATGAAGATATAACAGTAATCGGTCAGTGCTGAATGCAAATCAACTGTAAAGTCCACTGCAGGTCATCTCTAAAAGTGTTTTAAAAGTATGTTCGAGGTCATTCCAACTACACTGATTATTTATTTAACACAGTTTATGTGTGCTTTCTACAGTCATAAGAAAAGTGTTTATTGTTAGAATGCTCTCCTCTTATGTAGATAACTAATATATTCCATGTCAGTGTTCTTGAAATGGGTCGGGCCTATTGATTATCTTGGAGCTTCCATCAACTGGAATTCAACTAAAAAAACTAGTGAAGTAAATTCAATTTGTATCTGCTTGGGTATTCCACTGTGATCATTAATGTTGTACACACTTGGTTTGGATACAACATACTATATATCTTCCATACACTTTCCTTTGGCTTTAAATTGCAAAACTCAATCCACAACTGACACATATTGGCAAACTGCCTGAATGCATCTTGATTTGAGGAATGTTTGGCAAACCAACACATTTAGCATTTCAAATGTTTGCCATTAAAACAGTCCATTAGCCTCTTGAGCCTGTCGGACCCGATACTAGGTCCACCCCTGTGGCGTAATTACCAAAGGTTGCGATGGAATATGGTCCATTTATAGAAGATACGGATGCTATACTGTATTAAAAACATGGAGCCTTCAGCTTTAAGAAACCGTAAACTAACTGTATGTTGACTATTTAATGACTTTAATAATAAAGTCGTAGAAGTAGGGATGTCACGAGAACCGATACTTCGGTACCAAGTCGATACCAAAATTCTGAAAATGTGACGATACTCGTTTTTCAACGAACGTAGTTATTGTCAGGGCTCGAGACTAACGGCATCTTAGCATCGAAACACTATACCGTACATGTTACTCTAAATGAACATCATGCTGTAGTGAGGAAGACTTTAAACTAGTGATTGAGACATGAACTCATTAGGAACATGTTTACTGGGGTAATGAATCAAGCGAGAAGTTGTTTCTGCTGGCCATTTAATAAAAAAATGCAAGTTTATGGCACTTCATGGCTTTATGGCTTCACCTTTCAGACCCAGAAGTTGCCGCTTGGTGCTGTCAGACCATTCTGCAGCACTAACACAGAGCTTTGGGAGGTAGGTCCGGCTATGCGAGACTACAAATGCATTAGTAGACCTGTGAACACACTTTGATGTCTGAAAGAGTTCCCATTTAAGGTTTCCTGTTCACTTTCTTAATCTGTAAACTTACAACCAAAAAAATATACAGAACAACTGAAAAGAAACAAAAAGCATGTGTGTGTGTGTGTGTGTGTGTGGGCTGACTCACTGCCGCTTGCTTTGCACAGATAAAGCCCTATGCAGATACGCATCTTGTAAAACGTTGGTTTTTACAGGGTATAGAGTGGCACAAAGACACAATATGGGTCTATTTAAACACTAATACGTACTGTATGCCTGATTGTTGTAAAACGGGGATAAGGGATTTACTTTTATGTTAGTCCAACTTTCAAAACACAAGATTACGCAAGGCAGCCAGCAGGTTCACTTCAAGTGAGAGTTGGCAATACATCTTATTTTCTTTCAGTACTTTCTCAAGCCTGCATGTCAAAGCTCAAGGAGCACATCTTGCACTGCACAGCAAAACAGCAGCTCCTAACTAATTTAATTAATTAGGTTGGTTTCAAAATGACCTTTGAAACTTGAAGGCTTAAGAATGACCAAGAGCAGATTGAGAATCAATCCAAAACTAAGAGCGGAGGGAAGAAAATGCAATTTGGAGGATATGAGTAATGCTGCGCGGCGGGGCCGGCTGCTGACCTAAACACTCTATGCGTTTGTTTAGGGCCACTAGGGGGGGCCACTCGAGCGTGACCTTCTGTGTCCCGCTTCTTCTCTTCCTTTCTTTACCCGTGACTTTGTTGAACTTTGTGAACAAACAGACACTTCGCCCAGTGTTAAAATGACTCGTTGGATTTACATTAGTGTGTCGCCATGGTAACGCGGCGGCATTGGGTAACGTCTATTTCGTTGTTGTGCAGCGGCGCAGGTTACTCGTTGAGTTGAGTCATCTGTTTAATGCGGCCGCGGCAATAAATCACGGCTCATAAAAAGAACATGTAGGACTGGACTCAAGGGTGAGAGGAAAGAAAATTGGAGATGGAAAACAAGAACACAGGATAAAAGGTATCCGATGGTGTGTTGACTCCATTGAATTAAGGTCGTCTTTCTGCCAACATTAAAGTTTAAACCTGGCAAGCTGGCTAAAATTACAAATGCATTGTAACATTTAGATTTAGAGTTTTTACCAACAACAAGCTTGTGGTGTTTTTCATCGCTTGTTAGCTAACCTGAGCTGGCTAGAACGTAATTAATGGATTATTCATTTAAAATTATTTTTTTTTTTCAATAGAACAAGCTCGATTTATGCTATTTGCTCGCTAGCTAGGAATCATGAGTAGGACTGCAAGCATTATTTATAAATAATAAAGACTCGCTTTACTTGTTCACTTGCTATCAATGTTTTCTTGCAACGTTAAATTATGTTTTATTTATAGTTTTACATACATTTTGGGCCGTTATAGAAATATTTTGCCTCTCTGCGCCCGAACATCGTCAGAGATTTCGGGGCATGTACTACTTCCAACTTTTTGGTTTTTAAAGTTCAAATGTGTTAACGTTATTATTTTTGATTACTTTACAAATGTTATTTTTTTCTTAACTTTGGGGCCCCAAACTAAATCTTGTTTAGAGCTAGCAAAATCCTGGGGGCGGCCCTGCTTCAAGGCACTGACTGTTAAATGGTTTATGGAAAATACAATACAATAAACAAACTATAACAATTAAATCATATTCTAACCTTTGTAATAATATAGCTGCCATTGGGAACTACAACAGTGTCGAAGCTATACTGCTTGCCTTTTTTGTTGCATGACACCCATGAAATATTTTGCATCCCCCCCCTCCACTCCTTCACTCAATGAAATGCATGGTCTCATCCTCGTACTCAAAAAGTGACACATTAAGATGATGGACAGGCACTCTGTTTTGAGTTAAATAGAAAGTGACATATCTGTTTATTTCTCTTGGGCCTGCATATCCGCTGCAGAGACACCGAAAGGTCTGAAACACTGCTATCCGTGGACGCGTGTGTGTGTGTCCCAGTGTGCAGGTGTATGTTAAGTGTGTGCTACCATCAATTTGTATTTTGAAATTAGCAAATCAGCCAGTTGTCTTTCAAGGAAGGACATCCACTCAATCTTTGTCAGTCAGATGATTCCCCAGACGCTCCATCTCTAGCCCTGATGCCTCAGATTCTTATTCTAATCAAGTCTGCAAAGTGGCAGAGCAGAAGATCTAAATGAATGGAATCAAACAGAAAGGGAAGGTGTTGCAAGGAGGCTGGAAGAGTGACGACATCTGCATGTTCGGCCAGATTACTTTTTTAAGACAAGGACACTGCTTGGGAGAGTTTTCCATTTAATTTAGTATTAAATGGAAAACAATGTGACTTGCATTTGTTGTTATGTTGCAACATTAATCAAATAATGACTGAATATTATAGATTAAATTTAAACAATTAGCACTTCTTCCTTCATCAGACCTGACCCTGACTGTTGGCTTAGTAATGACTGTAGTGAAACAAAAACAAAATGATCTATGTCTATTTAATCAGCCTTCTAATTTCTGAATACGACCATGCACTAAAACATTCTTTGTCTCTTCTTTCTACACCTTTATTCTCTGAGTAATTTGTGTGGCAGTAATGTTATATTTTAGACTATATGTTGACTACATTTTGATCACAAACTGTGAGCTGGTCCCATCGAAGCCATCAAGCCTGTCCACATCAAAGTCCATGCAGAATGTCTTTGCATATGTCCTTTTGTTCATTTAAACTGTGCAAATGCTGTTTGCAGTGCAAGTATACAGGCTACTTACGCCTGGAGCTCTTTCTCTGACTCAGTCAAGGGTGGTGAAGGGTGGCCTGGTCACTTGACTCTTCCCCATTTGAATTCCATCTTCACTGCGCTGTGGAATTGATGTTTTTACATGCTATGCAAAATAGTGGCAAAGATTTGTTTGCCATGCTCATCTGAAGATAGGTAAAGAGCAATGGTCAGCAGTATGCACCGCAAGAAAGCTTGTCAGGGGTCAGAGGGCTTTGCATAAGCGCCGGGTTCCCTTCTTGCAATGTGTACATGTTGTTTTACATCTGACATCGACCATCGCCCATCGACATCTTCATTGCATGCATTACCCTTGATGCTTCTCTTCCCTGACATGCTGCACGGTAAATAAAAGCAGTGGGGTTGACTATGGATTTAGCCTCGGGCTTGAAGAGGACTCTCCGTATGCCAATAAAAGAAGTGAATACATCAGTTGAAAAGGAAAATATCAGGCAACAAAACAACATGTATGTTTTTCTAATCCCATTTTTCAGACCAGTGTGTTTTTATGAACACAGATTGTTGAGGTGCTTGACATGACCACTGTAGCGCATTCCAGTCCAAGCTAAAATAAAAAAGGTCCAATATTAGAAAGCTGAATCTTAGGAAAAGGAATCATAATCAGGGAAAATCTGTTCAAATGTCTGTTTCTTGAACATTAAAACATGGCAATGTATGTTTTTGCACTCTAACTCACAAAATAAGTTATTTCCTTCTTATTTTTTTTAATTGCAGATAGACATTTAAAGTGCTGTGGGGTAAATCTCTAAGGGGAGCTTCCCAATGGATCATACATTGCGCTGAATTGGGATAGCACAAACACGGCAATGTACCATTCCTTCAGTAAAATGCTGATGTTATGCAGAAAAAAAACAGGACAAGAAATGCTGATTCAGCCCATTACTACCCTTCCCTAATAATATTCGGTTAACCTGTAAGTGTTTTGCCAGTGGTCTCAACTGAAAATGCAGAATGAGGCACTAAATCTGAGCATCCAAGATGCCCAAAGACAAACCTTTACCATCACACACAAATTACTCCTGAGAAATGTGAAACATAAGAAAAAGATATGAACATATGCTTTGAATTGCTGTATTCAACAAGCCCTTTGGTCATTTCTGCTTTTGTGTTAAATTGACTATTTTACTAGACTTTATTTGACTGTAATCATCGAAACATAAAATCACAGTGGCTGCTGCTGCTTATGGATCTATTTTGGAAAAACTAATAAGATATATGATCAGATATTGCCCCTATCGTAGCTTACACATTAACTTCCACATGCATTTAATCTTTATAGATCAGATGAGCTTTCAGTTTATTTGTGGAGGTACATATAACACCATGCACAGCTTTCTCAAGTTGCAAAATGTACTAAAAAAATGAAGTTTTTTTTTTTTACACCTCAGATAGGCCCAGCTGATCCAACACCAAATTCCAAAGAAATATTACTTAAGGGCGCACATATAAAGCAATTCAATACACACTCCACAAACATACATATAAAGACACGTTGTCTCAGGTTTTAAATCAATGATGGAGATAATTCAAGTCCAAACACAACATTCTTTAGCAGGTTATGGACGTGGACAAGGCATGCACATATTAATTTAACACTAACGCACAGACACCTGCACACATGGCAGGCAATGAAACACAGATAAGGTGTTTACATACAAGAGTAAACAGGTTTGGTTGCATTATGATTATTAGGCAAGACTCACAATATTTCTTCAATGCAATGTGATTTATGCATGCAATGCATTTATTTATATATATATATATTTATTTATTTTCCCCAGAGATCTGAGGTGTGGTCCAAACCTTCCTGCAAGAATATATCAATAGGTCTGCAGACAAATTACTCTACACAATATTAAAGGAAACCATTTGGAAAGCTTGCGTTGCTCAAAATAATTAAAGCAAAAGATGTGGCTGGTGATAGGGACTGGGAAAGGTTGGGTGTAAAAAAACCAATACACATAATATATCCCCCCCAACCCCCCTCAACCCCCCTCAACCCCCCTCAACCCCCCTCTCACATCTCCAGTTTAAAGGATGCCAAAGGTTTCTTTGACAGGTGTGGACAATCCTGTTAGAGATGGTGTTTGTGTTACACCTTAACCTCTTTTTCCATTAAATCTCTTTTTCCCGGTATGAAGCTTTTCTGCCGGGGAGTTCTAAATATATAAGCGTGAGAGAAGGGGCAATTTGCTGCTTTTCTCCGATTCCATACATTACATTATTGTGTTTAAAAAAACACAACTCCTTTGTTCAATATATGAATATATGGCCACGTTTATGTGAATATTAATTCCCCTTGTTTTTACTGTAACAATCATTCAATCCCTGTATGTGCACACACAGCACATATGTATTGTTCTAATGGTTTGCAAACAGAAATACAGTGCATACTTTATGAAAAGTAAAAGTAATTATTCTTGCTAGAAACATGTTGAATGCAGCAGCAAACAGTATTCAGAGTGTGTGTAACTGTATGCAGTAACAATACTTGTTCGTACTACAATAGAATGAACAGAGTACTACCGAGCAGCCTGCAGCTGACTGTTGCAACCAGTTGCAATAAAGCATTTTAAAACACTAATATAATGCTTAAATGTTGTTATAAAATATGCAAGAGTTCAGAAAAGGCATTGAGATTGCTGGTCTTTAGCCAGGTACTAAGCAGCACTGAAGGGAGGACGTGAGCAGAGAGCAGAGGGAGGCAATGGTCTGGATTGTAAATTGTATATATTAATTTCTGCTCCTGCGTAACATTACATTGGTTTCTTTGATGTTTGGGTAGTGGTCATATAGGAGGAAAAAACATGACATACAATATGGTCTGGCTTTTCAGCTATAGCTCACAATGAACCTATTGCATCGTACATAATAGGAAATGACTTTATAAAGACGATAACTCAGAAGAATCAGAATCATTTTTATTGCCATGTAGGTTTTCACCTAGGAGGAATTGGCTGTGGTTAGTTGGTGCTAATGGTCAAAAATATAAAAAATTGACAATCCAGACAGTAGGTACACAATATAGACAGTAGGCAATGTACAATATACAATATAAGCATTAGGTTAATGTAACGTGTAGAGGGGGGAGGGAGAGACAGTGTCCTTAGGCGTCCAAGAGAGACACTGACACTGTCTCTCCCTAGTACTAGTATTAATGTAAAAATAACTATTTTAAATCAATATTTTGATACTGTAACATAAAGCACTACCTAATTTACATCTTCGGACACGACACGTGTCAATGTAAACACATCCATGCATTATGATTTATACTCTATATTAGCATCTGGATTACTAAAGTAGCTTCTGCATTACGTTTTTATCAGTTAAATCTTTCGTCATGCAAACCCTAAGGGCGTTAATGTGGCTATTTCTGTTGAATGAGAGCTTTAAGTGGGTCAGACTGTGTGTTCCTTTGACAACCTCTGAACACTGCTGCTCTGCTGCAGTCTTGATTAATGGCGTCAGAGTCTCACACTGACCTGAGATGGAAGGTGTTCATCACTGTCAGAGACAAAGCAAAACAGCACAATCCATTGTTTTCGTTTCTTTCTTTTTTTTTATTGCTCTGATCATCCTCTAATTAAAAAACAATTATAGGCAGCAATTAAAAAAAAGGGAGGGTTTTGTTGTTTGATGAATGCAATTTAGGTTTGGGTGAAATCTGCGTGAATAAAAGATAATTAAAGGCATCACAGTTATTTGTTTCCGGGGTAAACAGGAGAAATGCATAATGAATCTACAGTATGTCAACTATGATGAAACGTTCTTTATATACTAACTTGTTTACATTATATTATTTAACACTTTAACAGCTATTGCTTTTATTTTTGTTCAAACCCATTTTAAGATGACATAAATATATACTGTATATTAAAAAAATATATATGCACGTGTAATAAATATGGATTTTATTCAGCAGCTTGCTTCTTATTATGCATCCTGGTTGTTCCTCTTTACAGTATGTTTTAATTTGTTTTAAAGAGTGTGTGCAAGTGTGTCAAATAATCAATGGCCATGTCTATAGTTGAAGTGCTGATGACTTATTCAAATAGAATAATTCTCCTCTCTCTCTGCAGAAAAAGGGAAAAAGAAAGACACTTTAGTGTTGAGTGGCACTTCAATTAGCCTCTTGTCCTCCACTACTAATAATCAGATTGTGAGCCGTGTAAAGGACAAGGCAGGTCATTAAAATATACTCAAAAGCCCACAAAATGTACTGTAAGCCGTGGATGCTGCTTGTGTTTGCTGACAGTCGTATAGTGCTTGCACCCTCCCCAGATGAAATAAAAGCGATCTTGCTGTAATTGCTGAGGAAAACTGATTCACCAGTGTCTGCAACACTTTATGTGCCCTCTAATTTCGTTCAGCTCTTTCTTCAATTGCCAGGCCCCTCGCAGGAGCCCTCATCTATTCCATTCAGTGCTCTTCAGTGTGATGTCGCTGTGGACCCAGATAACCAAATTACGCAGGCACAGCGTTATGACAGTATAATCAGACATCCGGAAATTTGTCAAAATTATCCGACAATTTATGTCTCACCAGAAAAAGGGAAAAGCTCCACGATTAGCATGTGGTCTACATGCTCCATTACCATTGTGGGAGCAAACTTTGTTTAAAAGATGTATTGAAATATTGTATTCAACAAACTAACATCATTCGGAGGAAAATAAACAACCAATTTAAAATAAAACGTTGCCGTTCATTTGCACTCCTGTGACCACCATTCACGTTGCAGTAATTGGGGCTTTAGAGTTCAGGCTAGATATTTGGTGCAGCTGATTATGCGGTAGTGCGATGCTGCTCCAGGCTCAAAGCTGTTTTCGTCCAGCAGAGCTTTTGCAAATATGTGATTTTATAGGGCATCATTTTGTAGTTAGAAGCAGTTCCAGGCCGAACACTGTGAGTGACACTGGTAACAGTCAGCGGGGGTAAGATACAAGTAGTAAAACAGAAGAGGAGTCGCATTTAACAGCTATTTCCCTTAATGCAGACAGCTTGCATCAGCAAGAATTAACACGTTTACTTGCTTCTATATTAAAGCTTTAAACAAACATTAGTTTCTATTTAAATACGAAGTGAACAATCCTGATAATGTCACTTTATAATATTTCTGTTGCATGTTACTGCACATATTCAGTGCTCTACAGTATGTCGTACGGTGAGCTGCTTCAGAACAATGGGAGTTATTTTGAGTGACAGAATCAGGTTGCGTGTGATCCGTCATCTTCATTTGTGACGGCCATCTTTGTCCTGTTGACTGGTGTGAACAACCGTTTAGTCTGAGCTGCCAACGTCGGGCCATATGTGACCAGCCTCCGAGAAATGTATTAAAGACTTAGCAAAACCAGCGTCTGGGTGTTTCAGCAATATTATACCAATATTATACCAATATTATACCAATATTATACCAATATTATACCAATATTATACCAATATTATACCAATATTACCATGACTACTAAGTAAGTAGTGATAGCTTCATGCACTCTAAAAATCATTGTGCTTCCAAACATATATAATTAGTACATGGAAGTATTTGTCAAATTGCGATGACTTTTTGAAAAACCCAATACTACACCGAACGGTCGAACCTACAAGATAATGCCCTCAGTGTGTGTGTTCCTTTTAGTTGGTAACATTGAAGAAGCCGGCAAGATTGTTTTCATCATCCAACCGAAAAGCCAGCCCAATGTTGCCAAGTCTTTTCCGATGAAAGCAGCTAGCAGCATTAACTCCAACAGTTGCTAAATCTAGCGAGAAAGTCGTAGGTAACACGGACGGCCCGTCCCTTCAGTCCCCGTCTCCACAGCCACCTCCCCCAGATCATCAATATTATGTATACATATCATAATGAACATACAAACAACGAACATGCTGTTGTTAATACTCACAGCTGTCAAGCTAGCAGCCTGTGGAAGACAATGAGTGCACGATCCGAGTGCAACAGCCCCAACCTCATGTTTTCTCTTTTTTCATCAGAGCATTTGCATAATTAATTGCTGTTGGGATACAAAGAGCATTTTAACAAATATAACAATTATTTATTTCTAAAATGCATAACCCAGCTGAGATTTAAGTGGCAAAAAGAGAAGTATGCTAGTGGGGTCAGTAGCAGTGTGACAATGTGATGTGAAAGTCTAAATTATTAAGAAATAAAAAGCTGATTAATATTTTCACAACATTAGTTCACAACCAACTGCTCACGCCACCATGTTTTTTTAACCTCCCCAGTGAGGACACGGGTTAATCGGTTAACCTCAATTGTTTATGAATATTACGATCCAGGCATCCTGTGCATGTTTTATAACATTTGGAGGAAATTCGTTTGCTACATCTTTTCCTAATAGGTGATACTGCTGGTATGCAAGGTACCAGCTGGGGACTCACTGGATGCAGCCTGGCTGGGTAATGTGTGTGTGTGTGTGTGTGTGTGTGTGTGTGTGTGTAAACTGGGTAATTTGCGCGGGTGTGCAATAAGTCTTCCAATCGAGCTAAATCTCTGCAATGGCTGGACCATCGAGGAACAGTAGGGAGTCCGTAAGGGTAAACTCAATTGAGTAAACTGGGGCAGATATGTTTCATCAACTCACTGGGAAGTTAATAATGCGGTGCCCAGTGTTTGTGTGAGTCTTACTGAGTTTGAAGGTGAATCCTAAAGCAAAACTGAAATCAAAAAACAAGTCTAAAGTATTTTCGGAGCTCTTCTATCACTGAACACTCTTGACTCCTGACAGATGCTCCCCTATGTTTAATGGTCAACACATTCAAGCGCGCTCTGCTTTGCTGGGGGCAATTCAACGATAACATCTGCTGTCAGAATTGTTCATCACAATAGTAGTGCCTTGCAGGACGGGCACAGCAATAAAGTATCTCTGAAAAAAAATCATCTTTTGTGATAACAGATCTGATTGCCAAGAAAAAGCCAAATTGTGTCAGAAGATTTAAGGCTGAATGTTGAGTTTTCTTTAAAAGTCTTGAAAACATTTGATCATGTTCTGAAAAAGCCGTAAGTATACAGTATATCCTTCTGATTTTATGAATGCTTGTGGCTGTATCAAACCTTTGTTTTTTAATATGTGTCTAGAAGTCCGGCGAGATTCCGTTAAAGTAAATTCTGAACTATTAGTATCACTATAAGTTGTCAATGAATCCCCAACATAATGCTTACAGACTTATCTTAAGTTTTCAGGGGCCCTTTTTTAAGTTTGAGACCTATCAATTCTTTCTCCAACACCTAAAGTTATGCAGCACGATAATAATTGAAAAAAAAAAAAGCGACTGATTTACATTTAAATCGAAAATCACTATCTTTCTAATAATGATGTGCTTTAATCCACCTTCAACTATCATCCGGCGAGGTTAAATTGTGAAATATTACATGCAGTAGTCAGAAGATCCCATTCTTTGAGCATCTCCTGGGACCTAAACCCTGTTCTTGGAGTTTTACTTCCCACTTTGAAGATAGAGGAGGAGGAGGAATAGAATTGGGAGGTGTGGCAGGGAGTTGACACACATCTCTTTTAGGCTCGCATTCACGTTGCAAGACACAGTGAATTTAATACCTTCTTTTATCTGTTGTGTGTGCTGCAATGAAAGGGAGGAGTTGCAAATGGCACGTCTTTATACTCAGATCATATTCACTTTGGTGTCTTTAGGGCTCCTGGGTGATTTAATTCCAACTGGATGGATGTGGGTGCTAATTGAAGGGAGTTTTTTTTAATATGGATTGATTAACTTATGTAATTGACCTTGACTTTCTTAGCACTATTGCATGATATATGGTATGTGTTTTGCAACGGGAACCCAACCAATTATTTACATGCAGTGTAATAAGGAAATTAAATCAAGCTGAAGTGACTTTGAATGTAAAAAGGGCATTTTGTGCAAATGAGTAATAGAAACACTCGTATTGAGGTCGATAGACTTCAAGTGGCTTTGCTGCTGCAGTCTTGCATGTTGTCTGGATGGCTAATTTAAAGTCTTCTTCAATACAGCACGATGTTCATTTTGTTAATTATTTTCACATAGAGTGAAATAGGCAATAAAGAAGGGTATGCTTTAGGGCGGGGCTACCATGTGATTGACAAGTCACCACCATGCCGTTGTCTAGTTTGGGTGTTTTCAGTTCTTCAAAGTTAATTGTAACATTTTTGGTCGCCTGAAATTGTTCATTGTTCAGCATTTGGCTGCAAAACTCATTTGTATAATATTGTTATAAAGATAAACAATTAAAAAAGGTATTATATCTAGGATTAAATATACCCTTGTCTAGTCTATAAAACGGAAGACGTGTTCATTTAATTGTAAATTGTTGTATATTTACAGGGAATGTTGCAAAAACAGCAGTTTATAAACATTAAGAATGAGAAAATGTTTACAAAACAAAAGAAATGCCACCAATGGAGCTTGTGAGTTGGATTTTCGCTTCTGAAAGATGCTGTTGCTAAAGGTTTACGAGAGTTACTGTTTCCGCCAGAGAGAAAGGGAAGCTAGTTATGAAGCTTGCCATGTATTTATACTCTGCATAATACTTAATTTGTAAATCAGGAGGTCAAGTGGAGAGAAAAAGTCACAGAACCCATCAAAAATCCAAAATGCCTGGAGCACATTGGACAATGCCTAGCTGTAGCTGTCAAAACTAAACTAAACATTATTTATTTACATTTATTTATCAGAGCATTCATAATAGTCACTCAAAATCAGCTGGGGAAGCGTAGAAACAGCTGTTTATACCGGTTCTCTATCTCTCTCTTCACTGTTGTTTCCCATCTGTATGTTGTATTGCTTCAATAAGTAAATTAAATTACAGCCGGAAATTCTATTTACAACCACGAAAAGCAACAAGGTTAACTGGGAATCCCCATTGGATTCTCTGAGTCTGACCTCTTGTGGGGTTTTTCCACCTTATTTCTCAGCCCCCACTTTCTCCTCCTAATGTTATAATGTTGCAAGTTACACACACACACACACACACACACACACACACACACACACACACACACACACACACGCACACACACACACACACACCTGCGGTCTGATCACATCCAGGTCTTCTCAGACCCACTTGGGTTAGTGATGTACGGTGAGGTCAGTAACAGGTTATATGAAAGCAAATACTACTACATAGAAACGAGATTGGATGATCCGATACATAAATGCTACATAATCAAACTGTGCACACTTAATGTTTAGCGTCATACAACAAGGCAAGAACAATTCATTCCGTGAATGTATAATGAATAAATCAATTGCATACAAAACGTTAACGACAACGAATCATAGTCACAACAGAAAGTAGCTGTGGACTTACACAATAATGTAGCTGTGTACAAAAACTACTGTAAATGTGTAAAAAAAGTACTGTAGCTGTGTACAAAAACTACTGTAGCTGTGTACAAAAACTACTATAGCTGTGTACAAACACTACTGTAGCTGTTTACAAAAACTACTGTAGCTGTTTACAAAAACTACTGTAGCTGTGTACAAAAACTACTGTAGCTGTTTACAAAAACTACTGTAGCTGTTTACAAAAACTACTGTAGCTGTGTACACAAACTACTGTAGCTGTTTACAAAAACTACTGTAGCTGTGTACACAAACTACTGTAGCTGTGTACAAAAACTACTGTAGCTGTGTACAAAAACAACTGTAGCTGTGTACAAAAACAACTGTAGCTGTGTACAAAAACTACTGTAGCTGTTTACAAAAACTACTGTAGCTGTTTACAAAAACTACTGTAGCTGTGTACAAAAACTACTGTAGCTGTTTACAAAAACTACTGTAGCTGTTTACAAAAACTACTGTAGCTGTGTACACAAACTACTGTAGCTGTTTACAAAAACTACTGTAGCTGTGTACACAAACTACTGTAGCTGTGTACAAAAACTACTGTAGCTGTGTACAAAAACAACTGTAGCTGTGTACAAAAACTACTGTAGCTGTGTACAAAAACAACTGTAGCTGTGTACAAAAACAACTGTGGCCCTGGCGACAGTGTCATGTCAAGCAGGGCCATCTTACGTTACCGTGGAACGAGGAATACGCGACTCCTGCTAGCTTACAGCTTTGCTAGCTCGAAGTAGACAGCACTTGACAGAAGTAGCATACTTTCAATATGAAACCAAACATTAAGTTATATAAATATACACTGACCAGTCTGTAGAGCTTGTCTACTTGTAGATGAGTTGTTGTAGACGATATTCTGTGGGAAAAAAAGCAGGCAGTGATAGCAATCGAGCTATGAAAGTCCAGTTTTGCAAACTTGTTCAGCTCCGAGACGTCGACGGCCGCCACCATGTTGACATTGAGGTTAACTTTTTTTTTCATCTTTATTTAATTAAACGACATTCAAATGGACAAACATTTCAGACATGTACTCAACAACTCAACATAATGGTACAGATAAACAAAGATGAATATAAAAATTAAAATAAAAAGTGTGAAATGGGGATATTTTATACAATCTTTAATGCTGCTACTCTATGCCACTTTAAACTAATTTAAATGCTTTTATTAAAGCTGCTATTTTATCTCTTTACCATTAGCCTGTTAATGGTGATATTTTACTATTTTTATTCTGCTATCTCATACTATATTTAATAATATTCCACACTCATTTACATCAACACGGTGATTATTGTACTGTAAATGCTCTGTCTAATTGTGTACTATTTGTTATGTTTTTGTTGTGAAGCACTTTGGGCTGCAATTCTTGTATGAAAGGTGCTATACAAATAAAGCTTATTATTATTATTATTATTATTATTATTATTACATTATTCTTCTTTAAAGATCTCATCATACCATTTGACAGTTAAATCACTTATTTTAGTGTTTATGAGTTTGTCTTAATAAATACATTAAAATCACATACAAATCCAATGACATTGGGAGTCACTTTTGTTATTTTACAATTATGTATGTCAAATTGATCATATATCACCCGTACGTGTCTCTAGTCGGGACCTAGGGTTTGGATAGATCCGTGAAGATGTCTAGTAGAGAAACCTGTGAAATAATTACCATTGTGCCATCATAATGTATTTTCCACTTGTGGCCACAGTGGACTGAAAATGACAAGAATCAGGAAAAGCACCTCGATGTTGGTGGCAGTGGAATTGTGGAGAGCTGAACAGCTGTGTATTGCAATGATAGTTTATGAACAAAAGATACAGTGTTGAATGCAAACTGTGAGGTTACAGGAAGAGGTGATACCAATGTTGTGAATTCATTTTAAATCTACATGCAAAATCACTCTACTCCAGTTTCTAATTATTTAGTAAAAGCATGCTCCAAGAAAATTCAAAGCAACAGGAACATGGTTAAATGTGTTTTTGGTTTACTACTGCATTACCTGGTAAAAAGGTGTGGTTGAAAAGATGTACTGTTATGACAGATATAGCCAGATGTTCCCCTTGATCTCAGAAAAATAACAGCCTGTGACTCCCTGTTATCACTTAGTTTGTCATTAGCATGAAAGTAAATGTGCACCAGGGTGTTTCTTTGCCTCTTGCCAAAATCATGCTGGGATAGATTCCAGTGCCCTCCAGTAAACCTGAACGAGAAAATGGGAAGAGAAAATGGATGAGTGGATGAATTAATCTGATGAATATGTTCTTGAAATCCTTTTGCTGTTGGTGACCCCTGACCTCATGCAACACTACCTAGTTTCTTGTTTGTCATTAAAATTTTTAATAAATGAAATGACACAATTTGAAAGATTCTACCACTTACTAAATGGCCCTGGTGCATGAGCAACGTGCAAACTAAACAATGTCACAGGCTTGATTAACTTGATGAAATCAGATAATTGACAAATTAATTTACCAAGAGTGTAGTACATGTATTTATGTTGTATTATTTCATCTGTGTCAGAGTGAATAGCACTTTACCATCTACCACAAAAAATATTGCAGTAGTGGTGAACAGGTGTTGCACTATATTACATGCTGAATGTGTTCTTCACTCAATATTGGTTTGGCAATATTGTTGCATCATAACAAATACTGTGAAAGTTTTATTTTTTACATCATTAATCCTACAGTTTACTTATACAGTAACACCACCCACACATATTAGCATTTTAATCAGTGGCAAACAGCCTTTAAGAACATGGGCCAGAACAGCTTGCCTCTAACGGCATTTGCTCAAATCAATAAAAAGTTCAATAGCCTTGATCCAAGATCTGTGTGCAGTTTCTTCAAGCCTTCACTCTTACTGTATAGCGTTATTTATCTTACAGCATGATTAATAAGAAACCCTGCATGCACATAGCTTCTAACTCCGCATAAGATCGTCAAAGCAACAACAACAACACACTGACAAGTCATGTAAAGTCGGATCAGTGAGCAGTGATTCAAAGAAAAGTTTAGGTGTGATGTTTTTGGGAATGTACCACACTATGGTAAACTGCACTGGGTTGCTTTAATCTGAAAGCTCTGATAAAATGTCATCGTGAGTGTTGTCGTCAGTGGGTTTTCTTTCAGGACTCGGTAGGATGTGGAGAGAAAAACTGTAATGGGACAATCGCTGATCCTGCTTTTGATTCCGATGATCGAAATTCAAAATCTAATTTCGATCAATTTTTGATTTAAAATCTAAATCGTGACACCACTACCAGCATATCACATGGTGTGCAACAACTTCCCTTTGCCAACTCAAGCACCAACAGGATTACAAGATCTAAATAGAAACAAACTTCAGAATCATCTCTTATTACCCTAACCGGGGGCTTCATCATGCAAACAATTTCAGGCGGCCACACACACATTAGATGCTGACAGTCTAGCTGTATTTTCCACAGATAATGTATTAGACTGGGCAAGACAAAACATGTTTGTAAGGGATAATTTATGTCATAGTTAATATGTTTTGCATAGCAATTATGGAGATTGTATTGAATTTTCTGAATCCAATGAGAGAATAGACATTACAGGGTTTCAGAAGTAGACAATGCAGCTTTAGGAAAGTAATATGTTTTTCATTGTTTTGGCTCTCTTCCACCACACTTGATTTCAAATGAAACAATGCCTATGAGAGCAAAGTGCTGACTTTCAGCAGGTGTTCACATCAATTCTAGGTGAACAGTGTTGGAGTCGCAGCCCTTTTTTACCCTTGGGGAGTATAAAGAGGGCAGCAATTTTTCTACTTGGTTCATTGAATGTGGATATAAACACCGTCAAATCAAAGCTGAAAGGCAACAGAATTGCTTTTTCTGATTTTGCCGTTATAGAAACAATGTTGTTACTGTTATGAGTCATGTTCAGAGCTCATGCTGGTGCCAAGCTGTCCTCTGTATGTCCATTGGAAAGCTACAGGTTTATGTGGAGGTAAACGGGAAAAAAGCCCCTGCTTGTATTCAATAAATGATGAAAGTAATAGTAAAAAGCAAAAAGCTCCATGCACATCTTAGTTTAACCACTTTTTATGTCCTGCTCACGAACCATAACTTAACATTTAAACCTCATATGTATTAGTTAACTATAATTATTCAATAATGTATTTATAAAGTTTGGTTCAGACATTAATGGTCCACAAATAATGTGACTAAATCAGCTGACTTTTCATCTAGCATCATGTCACCATGGGGTTGACATGTTTGGCTTCACAACAACTGGATGGATTGTCTTTACATTTGGCACAGACATCATGTCCTTCCTCAGGATGAACTGTAATAACTTTTCATCTTGTGCCATCATCGGGCAAATTCCTTTTTTTGGTTTTTGACCAAATATCTGCGAAACGTATTACATTCCCAAAAGCCTCAGCAGTACTTTATATCAGTGCCAATAAGCAATTGCTAGCATGCTAACACCCCTAACTAAGATAGTGAACATGCTAAACATATAGGCTAACCTGCTTAGCATTATAATATTAGCATTGTCACTGTGATCATGTTAGCATACTGATGTTAGCATTTAGCTCAAGTACAGTCTCACATACAGTAGCCTTTAGCATGGCTTTAGCATGGCTGTAGACTCTTCTTCTTCTTCTTCTTCTTCTTCTTCTTCTTCTTCTTCTTCTTCTTCTTCTTCTTCTTCGTCTGAACCAGTCTCTTGGCAAGGTGTTGGCTAAACCAATCAGGTTGCTTGATGTTCAGCACCACACAACGTACTGTTGATATTTACCTTTACAAAATGTAAGAAAATATAGCGCTATTCAGAAGACGTTAAAATTCTTGCATTGCATTTAATAGAAGAATATCAACATTACATAGTTTCTAAAAGATACATGTTTGTCAAATAATTGTAAAGTAAGTAAAGTGTTTATAGAAAATGATGTTATATGTTTTTCTTACTTAATCCTCTAACAAGCCTGAATTACATTTAACTGATTCGACCTGATTATTTGCTCGTGTTAAAGTGTATTTAATAATTTGAGCCATAACATAATGGATTCATGTTTTAAACATACTGTAATGGTCACATTCCAGTTTAGTGTTGTTCCTACAATGTTAAATCAGTCTATCTTCAGAGCTGACCTCTTTTTTTGAGCTTTGTTATATATTTATGAAATCTGTTTTGTTTCCCCCACTAAATAAATATTGAGCCACATAACTCCTAAACGGAATGCTACAGGAATGCTATCTGTGTTGATTTCCTTCCATGTTTCATCATAGTCCACATCACTGTCACTGTAAACAAAGGAGACTAGAGGGGCACCAGGCTCAATGAACATACACTCCTAACACTGCTTGTTCCACATAAATCAAAAGAAATCAATGCCCGATTGAGGATTGTGGCCTCTGTTGTGCAAATGTAGCCTGGCTCCTGAATAAGATAATAAATCCCTGCCACATTATTTCAGCTTTTGATAAATGGAGCAACATGAGAGTGTGTGTGTGTGTGTGTGTGTGTGGGGAGGGGGGGGGGGGGAGGGGGTGCTGCAAGTGGGAGCAGGGGGCATACATCTGACTGTGAACACCTCTAATAAAACATGAAGAAGGCCTTTGATACACCTACACGATACTCCAGCTGCTATACATCACGGATCACACCCTCTGACATTTCCCTGTGTGCGGAAATGTTTGTTATTTATGATTGTTTATTTCTGAAACATTAACTTCAAAACTACATCATTGTTAAATTGCATTAAGTATTTACGGAGCATACTCACAATCACGCCAGCTCATGATTAGCTTCTTTTTTTTTGGGATTTGATAGAGGAGGCTGATCCGGTCATGTTTGTAATTTTGCTAAGCTATGCATGGCCCAGATGTCCAGAGCTCCAGTCAGGAGTATAGGCCACAGAATGTGAGAGGTTTGGTATCAAAAGCCAGGCAGGTTTTAGCCTCTGACAGATGTGGGATCAGCTTCAGATGCAAGCTATGCCAAAGGGCTGAATTGGTGCAGAGGGAGGAAATGACTTGACTCTCCTGGCCTCAGTATGTCTTTGTACCCCGGCCCTCGAGGCAAGAGATGGCAGGAATACAGAAAGAAAAACTCTTCTCTAGTACATGCCACCAACCACCCCTGCATCCATTCCACCATATGCCTCTCTGCACCTCTTGATTGCTACCCGAGTCCATTAGATCACCTTTAGTTCCATCGACGCTGTTGCCCAGCATGCCCCTCTCCCTCACTTAACACCACTGCTGCGCATAGCCAGAGGAAAGTAATGAATCAGAATCTTATTTCCTTTTCATTTGCAAGATCAACACTATTCTCAGATTAAACAACACATTTCCAGGGTGATATTGTGCATATCAATTCGGAGTGTTTGTGCATGTATGCACATGTATGTGTAGAAATAGTGCATGTGTTATAATTGCTCTGATTATGATTTATAAAGACATGGATATTTAGGATTTCACAAAAATGGCTGGACTGACCGTTATACAGTCAGTTCTTTAATAGATTATTTGACATGGTATATGCATTAACCCATTCACCTCTCCTGTTGTTCATCCTTGCATTGTTCAAGACAACCATAGTATATGTGTATTTTTGTTTAAAAGTTCACACAATTGTGTATACATTAGTAGAAGTACTTTTAAATGAAGAAACTAAATCCCCATATTTCCAAACACTGCTCAAGTCAAATTAAGTTGTATGCCAGTTTCACCATATGATGTCTTTTATTAGCCATAGCCTTTTATGTACTGCATATGTATCGATGTGTATAATATCCCTGTTGGTTAGTTCCAACTTGCGACTGCTGTTCCTCTTTTATCTGCTGGCTGACTCGTGTTGCTTTGGAAACTCGCCACAGTGCTGGCTGTCAAACTTATTTTATTGTGGAAACATCAAATATAACCCACTTAAGAGACAATTCATTTCCCACAAAGTGTTTATATAATAGTGCCTGCATTCTCTATACAATTAGCGGATCGTTGTGAGTATACTGAAGTTCGGTCTAATGTGTAATAAATAGTGCATTATCTCCAGCCAGATCCTCAGTAAAGTCAGATCTAACACACTGTGTGCAGGCTGAATTAGTATGCAGGGTTAACACTGCTGAGTTTTGTTGTTCACGCAAAGCCCCCACCGTTGTTATCAGCAGTCACTCAATGGTGCCGCCACTGTCAAATTCCAAGAGCTGTGAAATCACTGGAAGTTCAACAACTGAAGCAACTGCCATGTTTATTTCATTGTATCCCTTCAATCCACCCATCCCTACCCATCTATTCTACACACAAATGCTTGCCTCAAAGGCTTCACCGTTATAAAAGTCTCCTCGCTGTCTCTCACCTAGATTTCGGGCACCAGCATTCAGCAGAAGGTTAGGCGAGAAGGGATTGTTGCACCTGGCACAAACATTGACAAGTGCTATTGAAGTTGTATAAAACTCATGATTTGCATGCACATGGGAGGAACTAATACACACACAGAGCACAAAGGCATGGATGCCACATTTCATTTGTTTTCGGGGAGAAGGTGACACAAGAGATTTAAAAGTGTAATGTTTTTTTTAAGAGGTTAAGAGCAAGTTGATGTTTTACTAAGTAGATTTTGACCTTGTGTTCCATTGTTTTGAAACTGCATTGGTACCATAATGAAATGTGTACTTTTGATATTGTGATTTGATAACTAATTGTACAAACTTAAACTACTGTTGTGAAGCTGGCACATTTGAATTCTCTTTGTGCTCTTAATTCTACTTCCCGCTTGGGGCTTAAAATAAAGGCCCGTACTATCGTCAAAGGCTTCTTGCTGTGTCAACATCTTTTGAATACCAAAGAGTTTCCCCCCCCATCATTTTCATTTGCTGTTCCCCCTCGCTCCTCTCATTCCTTGACATCCACCCCCAAATCATTCTCTTCCACCACACGATCTGCCCCCCTTATTCCCTTTGCCTGTCTCCTCCCTCCATCCAACTTCTAATGGGCCCAAATAGAGAGTGACAACTCTTCCTGTTCCTCTACAAAATTCATGATTAATGTTTCATTAATCATGGATTTTTAAAACATTCTGCTCCCCGGGGCTTTCTTCTATACTGAAATAAATTAATAAATGAGCCAAGTGCGCACAACCACTGAGAGACATTGCTTTTCCCATGCCATCCTTTCTTATCGTTCAAATAATGGTCATTGTTTATGGCACCGCTGCACTCAAAGGTGCTTTCAGGGGAAGACTATAAAGTGAGCCAGTGTTCCTCTGAGTTTTATGTGTTGTCTAAATGTTGTATCTTGTCTTGTCAAGGACTAGGGGATTTTACACATTTGAATACTTATATTTTATTAAAACTATTTAGAAAAGATTATATGCTGCATATAATCAAAAGATAGGCATATAGTTGGTTATACTAACGGACTATAGTACATCTTTGATGAACAAAGCATTATGGCAGGCTCTGTGTATTTATGTGCACAACATAAAATGGTGAAAGGTTTCCTGAAATAACAGCGTAGAGATACTTTTTGAAAGACGGCTTTACAATATAGGTTGATAAGTAACATTGACAAAAGAATGGAGTCTGGTTTGAGGCTCGTCTTCAGAGCTGACTCCTTGACTTCAGCCCTCACTGGGTCACGTCGCTGCAAGATATGACTTCCACTCTGTGAGGAATAATATTTATAACTGATGGCCTGACTTGAAATGAAAGATCCAACAAGCAATTCTGGACTTTTCATCCAACAAGTCGGAGCGGTACAATATTGAAAGCGTTCGGAGACTCTGAGTATTTATGTTAATTTGATTGTGCAGAACGTAATCTTTAGCTTCCATGCCATGTGTGTAAATCATCTCATCTGAGTAACATATTCATCTACAGCTTAAGAGGCCCGTCATAAAGTGATCAAGTGTACTGGCTCAACTATTTGAAGCCAATGACCTGTGGCCTGATCTTGAGAATTCTTGGCCAGTTTGCCAGCTCTGTAATTACCTGTGCAGATCAGGGTGACTTTAAAGGTTAGTCTCAAAATACATCCACTGCATTTGATTGATGTGTAACTCCCTCATCGAGAAAGGGCTTCCAGTTTTTTTGTTGTTATTGTATTGAAACGTAGGAGAGGTCATAAAACCGTGTTCTCGCTGCTCATTAGCGCAAAACAATGACTGCACATCTGTTACGTTTATACCTGTAAATGTTATGGGAAAATATGAATCATGGGTGACTTATGCGTAGCGTGTAGAATTAGATTTTCTAAAGATTAATAGATTAATGGCAATTATTTTGTTTTAGAATATAAAGATTTTCTGACTTTTCAGGTGTGCTGTAGGAAAATGAGGGTTAGGGTTATGCACAAACAATGCAAATATTGCATCGTGCTCAATATAATCAGCATTTTACGATGCCATTGGATTCTTCGATCATTCCCGATGAGCATTTGTGGTGCCATATAATATGTAACGAGCACCAAGTGTCTACGGGAAGGAAACATTTGTTGGAAAACCAATCTGAAGTGATTGCTGATGTTAGCTTAGAAAGGACCATTAATGCAGAGGTCTAACCATTGCCCTGCATCCACTCATTTATTTCTGGCATCTTCTTCTCAGATCAATGCAATTTGCCAAGGGGTTCAATCTTATTAGAATGTGAAGCTATTGATCAACACCACCTTATCTGCTGTGTTGCATCTGTATTTCTTCCATTCCTACTTACAGCTGGCGCTTCTGTCTCGTGATCACAAAGCCTGTAATGAAAAAAATCCCATATTAGTTACTGCGGGGAGATTCAGCATGTGCTGCTTCTGCAATAAAAGGAGCCATAAGGTGGAGAGTGATTCCGTACATGCGGTCTGATAACACAGCACTGCCATGATAATATTGATTTTCACTTCCTTTTTCTTCCTGCTGGCAGGACTGGTGGGTATATAGATGATTGCACATATTGGCTGTTTGTTGAAATATTGCATTTTCTTTTGTCAGGACAGGTTTTTTGACTCAAGAGAAAAAGCAGCAATCACACTCAAGACAAAGTTGTTACTTCACATGTTGGTCAAGGGTTACAATGCAACCTGAGCCACATAGATGATCAGCATTTTGTCCTAGCATGTGTCCTCATTTGTGTGCTTAGAAGTGAGAGTGCTACAGCAAAGTGTGGGCTGATGTAATGACTTGCTGACACTTGCTGACACAAAACAGCATGAACAGCATGCATGTATAAAGACATTCCAAGAATTGGATTTCTCTGAAATACAATTAAATAAATAATGAATAAAATTTAGAGAAGTTAGCATGTAACCCTTCTCAAAAATGGACATATTTACCCTGGGGACTCCATTAGAGGCTATGAAGCATTGTTAATGTTTGAAAGCAGATGTCTTACAATGGCAGAGAGTCTCTTAGTGCTCTTGCTGTGCTGAGATATGGGAGTGTGTCATGGACAAAGAATCTCTGTTTGGCAGCTGTTAACTGGGTTTAATAATGGGCCACACAAGGAGCATCCTGGAAAAGTATCACAGTTAATGGACCCAGACTGCATTCACAAGCAGTTTGTTCAATGAATCAATGAAAGCAGAAATAGTGCGTCATCACATTGAAGCACGCAGTCATCTCTCTGCAAAAATGACTGAATGAATGTTAAAGATGTTTTTACATCTACTTCCCCTCTAGAAGCATCCATCTGCTTATCTTTCATACTCGACTTCCATGTTGCTATTTGGAGTCAGAATCAGCAGTTCATAGAGAAAGGCAATACACCTTGTTGGCTGCACTGATTATCTGAATGATACCAAAAAGAATATTCAAATCCTTTTTGGTTATCAAATAATGAAATGTCACAAAGACACGATCTTCTGAATAACTTCAGCAGCAACAATAAGGCAAGTGCACAGAAGTTGAAAAACTGGTATGCAGGAATAATAAGGAAACTTATTAGGCTTATTTGAATGGTTTGGGTGATTCACATCATCCTTTTCTTCTGTGATACAGTCCAAAAAAAATCTATTTCAAATCAACTATTCTCTGCTGTAACAATTACGTGGTAATATATGTTTTGTTGTCTGTGTGACTGGCATTTAATTATATTTCTGTGTTAATATTTTCCTTCCTTCTCTCCGTGCTCTCACATTCAATTTGAATTTTCCATGCTGCTCTGATAGTTGGAAAAAGCAGTTGAATGTCATTTTATGACAATCTGGTAGGGGTGAACAATTCATGTGGATTTTGAGTTGACAATTGAAATATTAACACTCAGTGTCAGGTTTGGTTCATAATCAGAAATGCATGTGGAGATTGTATATTGTATATTGTACTGCTGAAAAAGAAAGAGAAAATAGAAATGCCAGCACCACTTAATATATGATCTAGGGCATACAGGAAGTGCAAAATGGATTCAAATTCTGAAGGTAGATACTGTAGATTGATGTAAATTCACTGCAGCAGTGTATGAAATTGGTGCAAATTGGATTTTGTGCAGCTAACAATGGGATTAAGGGCTGGATCTACTAAAAGAAGCATGAAATAGGCAGATATATGCTAACAATAGTTCATGCTCATTGCTGAGCACGATAACCATCTATATTCCATATCCCCTTTTGTCTGATTTAAAATTAAAATAAACAATTTGAAGACAGTCAAATAAGATGCTACTTAAATAGTTTGAAAGAAATAACAGGAGGTGAGCAAAAAAAAGTTAAACATGAAAGACCCGAGCGTTTCAGGGCGAGTTATGGACCATGGAGAATGTTGACTTTGTATTCAAAACTCCAGGGGAAAACATATGCTTGTGGATTTCTTACTAAATAAGTGTTACAGCTCAGTCTTTTGGTGGCATCGACATCAGCTCCTACACATAGAACACATAGTCAATCTGCATGGTGCAAGATAGACCTACATAAAGATTAAAAGACAAATTAAAGGAATGCATATGCTCATACAGTATATATACATTACATTACATTACAATTCATTTAGCTGACGCTTTTGTCCAAAGCGACTTACAATAAGTACAAACAATCATGAGGATACAACTCCAAACAGCAAGAATCTTGCAGGTACATTAACTTCAAATAGGTGAAATCCTTTAAGTGCAGAACAATAGCTTCAAATAAGCCAAACAAAAGTGCAACATACGAAGAACAGTTGTTTTTATGTTTCATTTCCTGAGGTACAGTCGAAACAGGTGAGTTTTCAGTCTGCGGCGGAAGGTGTGAAGACTTTCGGCTGACCTGACATCAATGGGGAGGTCGTTCCACCATTTTGGAGCCAGGACAGCAAACAGGCTGTTTTGTTTGAGGGGAATCTGGGTCCCACTCGCAGTGAGGGAGGAGCGAGCCGATTGGCCGATGCAGAGCGAAGTGAACGCGCTGGGGTGTTTGGCTTAAACCATGGCCTGGATGATATATATATTTACACATACCGTATAGGGTCATGAGGGGTTACTGTATCTCAGGTTTGGGAACAATGTGTCAAACAGCGCCGTCTTGGACAATCTACGCCAAAGAGTATGGAACGGTCATAATGAAGAAATATTTATGTGTACTGATGAGTGCGATATTATTTATTTTGTACTTTTACATTAGTCAAATGTTTTCTTTGTGGATATCAGTATGAAGTTGAATTTCCTTAACATTTTGTCTCCTTTAATCTTTGCCAAGTTGCCTTGTGATTCTATAAAAAACAGAATTTCAATAAGACTCAAGTCAAGAAGCAGGAGCCTCAGTTTAATGTCCGTGGCGCTCCAATGCAAGTTCTCCTCTCATGAACTCACCTGTATTTGACTCTATTCATTTACAGCCACTATTATTATTATTGCCCCATTTACTGCCTCTGTCCCTCCGAGACATAGCAATCTCCATCATAACTCAAGAGTTATACTCTGCGAAAGTCAATATTTACCACTTTACTTAGAATATTGGCTAACTTTGCGATTCATTTAGGAAACTGTTGTGTTTGACTGGATCTTGGTTTCTGACCAAGAGCCATGTTGCAGAGCTGAGTTTGGTGAGATGAAGAGCTTTGCTAAGACTCTCTGTAGTTCCACATTCCTGGCCACTTCCAAAAAAGACAGCTCCCTCTGTGTTTGTGGATCCCCCAACGGTTCAGTAAATATTTGCTGGCTTCTCCCAAAGTATAACTCTTGTCAGTGTGCATAGTCAGGTTTACAATTGACAAACTGTAGACCACACCATGAACTGTGGAGTTTCTTTCCAACACGATCAGATCCAGGCAACCTGATTGGGTGATCTACAATCAAGGTACAGTTTATTGTACGTAGATCCCAATTGCATTAAAACTTTTTTTTTATACCACAACCTTCAGTTTGCACTGCAAATGGGTTGACATGTGGATGTTGATGCCAACAATACCTTTTGAGTGCATGCATTATGTCCAGTTAGATTGTACATTATCACTGTTACATTAGTATGTTGTGTCACTGTTGTGTTTGCTTTAGTGTTGCTTCTAAACTATGAAATGCTCCCAAATCGTCAAAAATGTCGATTACTTTATTGTTATTGCCTTGAAAAACATAAATTTGTGTTTTTGTCGCATTTCCTGTCCCATTCCATTTACATGTAAAACAGTTTGGGATTCCCATGGATATCATTGTTGCAAGTACCTACCTTTATATGTTTGGTATAAAATAAAAAAAAATCTTAATTTTACTGGGAAGTAAAAAATAAATATAGAAAAATAAATTTGCAAAGATGACTACAGCCTAAGGAAAGAACATATGTCAGTCAAGCTGGATACAAAGGTAAACACACTTGACCATATAGACCAGTTCCCATTGGGAGTGTGACATTTCTAATGATATCAACTATGATTTCATTACACTTTATGTCCACACTACTGTTGGAATGATCATCAATTATTAAAGCATTATGTTTTCCATTGATTAAGATAAGAAAATATCTGTATTCTAGAAAAGAAATGTTCATGCTGTGTGTGTTAGGACGATTCAGGAGCTGTAAACGAGTGTGAACGAGAGGTGAGTAACCCCGTGGTTTACACTATGTCTTAAACTATCTAACTCTTTTTGTGGACTCATCCGCGCAAAGGGTCAGATAAGTAAACATGTGTGGATAATACATTGCTTTATGTGTTGTTTGAACATTTGCCCAGCTGTTTTCAGCCGATGACGTTGGATTTTTTTTCACCACTAGTTGCAAATGTTCTTCATATGATTCATTGGGCTCCATAATTAACTTCCACTATAAGTTGAATTACTGACTGCAAATCCTTTCCTTTTCCTTTCCATTTTAATTAACCAAGGCTTAAAGAGAGTGGGGAAAGTGAGGGAGGGGAGAAATGAGAGGGAAAGAATGAAAGAGATCAGATCTTAAGTAACTGGCAGCCGCTTTGACAGAAAATTTAATTCATTTTCTTTTGAGAGCAATCAGTGTGATTTGAACTGATTAGTCCGAGGAAGATTTCTGAGGAAGCATCAGTTGGCTTCAAAAGTACTTTGTGTGTACCATGAGATGGGCAGCACACACATTTACCCAGCCAAATCAAACAGATGCTTTCCATGTTCGGCATCTGTCACGTTTCAAGATTTTCCACGTGAAACCAGCCACTGTTAATCTTAATTGCCCCTGCATCTTACATTTTTGACAATGTATTAAAATAGTTCTGTTGGTGCTCCTGCGAATGGCTCTGCTCTCGTTGGACACACGACCAACCGGAGCCTATGTGGGAGCACTAATGTTATTTTTACTTTAACAAGTGCCGTCCAAATCTGACAGATTGGATCAGGAAATGAATCACTGATCATAAACTGCATTTGAACATACAATAAATAAAGAAACTATCATGTCGTTATTGTTTAAGAGAGATGGTTTCATCATGTGGTGCAAGCAGACACATTAAGGCGGGTCATAGCGTGTCCATGTAGCTGAGCTCGTTCCAGGGTCTTGCAATTGTACCTAATGGAGCCGACTGAGCCATCGTTAACAATGTGCTTCACCTATGTTTTTACTGCATTATCTAACACGGGCCTAACATGTGTGGTACAGATCACATTTCAACTTAAATGCATGTTTTCTCATGAGAACCGGATGTGCTATAAAGACAGAAGAAGTCACGTTGCAGAAGCCTGGATGTGCCAAAACACTGAGAAATGTCTCGATGTGGCAATCAGTGACGACTGAGGGGGGGGGGGGGGGGGGGGGGGGGTGATGCTGGTCATACACTGGCAGTGAGTGTTGCCTATTACACAGCCCACTGGATAGCTAGTTATTTCAAGAGTGATTTAGTGAGAGGCTGATGCAGAAGTGATAAAAAAAAAACGACCTGCATGTGTAACATCACACATTTTTTAAACAAATTTAGCTGCAAATGTAATTTTTTTGTGGTTATTTCATAGATGCCAGTCGTTCCAGGTGATTTATTATAAAAAACACACTTTATTTGCTTCCATCAGGGTGCAGGTTACACCTGACTGTTGCCAAGATACAGATGAATGAAAGAGTAAACACATTTGTAGATGAGTTATGATACTGCACGTACTTAGACGACTGCGTTATCACCATAGGTGTAGTCAACGTGGAATAGCTGAGTCACAGCAGACTATCTATCTACATTCTGACCCCAACCTGAAGTCTGGATTCTGCTCGTCTGAAAAAGATTGTATATTCATGTGGTAGAGATTTGAGAGTGAGGAGCTGTTGCTTCTGCATGTTGACAGAGAAGGATGCACCCCTGGGCGCGTTCGCTTGAAGGTGTTCCCGACATGACTGACTGTGAAGAGACTTCGGGATGGACCCAAGACATACTGGTGGGACAACACTTCCCAGAATACTCTGGATAAGCTCGGATCAAGAGGAGCTGGAGGAAGTAAAGAATGACTGATCAGCTTGTCCTGCATTGAAAGCTAGAAAAATGTTTCGATGAAGAGTTAAGCTGTAATTTAAATATTTTGTCGTGGAATCAATTTGTATTAGAACTTTTCTAAAAACTTTCAAACTAAAGGTGCACAACAAACAACTTAAGAGAAGAAAAACTAATGCGAAAAAAATAAAAGGAAGTAATGGCCCTGGAAATGTTTTTTTAATACATTAGAAGAAAATGAAGGCAATTCACACTTGACAGAAGAGAATGAGCTCCTTAGATGTGTGTACAGTCGTATAAAAGAAAACAAATAATGTTCTATTGTTTTATGGAGCACATCTACACAACATGAATAAATAAATAAATATTACCCTGAGCATTTCCAGTAAGAGGCGTGCAATTCAATTATCAACCCAGGTCAGAATTTTAATGAGTATACTGTCAAAGTATACTGTTTCTAATGAAGTTCGAATAATGGGGTATTGATTCAAAGCAGTGCAGAAATTCAAATTAGAAGTTGTGACATGAGAGATGAAATGCCAATTGTCACACTGTCTCCATCGTTACAAAAAGAATATTTTAACAAGGGAAACAAAAAGAAGCAAACAAACTCATAAAAAACCCTAAAGTCATTAAATGCGTACCGATAACGATGCTTTGCTTATTATTATTATTATTATTATTATTATTATTATCATCAGAGTTCTGCACAAACAACACCCGTTAACAGAGTGTTGTAAACCGATCAATAATTAGCTCGGAGATGTGTATCCCTTGTTTCAGACGCCCCGAATGTGTATCAAATGATTACGCTCAAAATTAATTGTACATAGATCGCTGACACGGAGTCAAATGGAATCAGAACACCAGAGACAACCAACGTACGCGCACATCCTCTTCTTTTCTATTTCAATTCACAGCTTGAATTGTTTAATTAGATGTTTGTTTTTTTCTGTCATTGACATTTTTCATTTATATTTCAAACAGCAATAATCTCACGCACTGATTTTTTTAATATAATAACCCGGATTTGAAATTCCATATGGTGGCACATGAATTATGGGAACATATGTATTGTAACAGAAACTGGATTATGTGATTATGTGATCATGAGATTACACAAAGCGGACACATTTGTCACATAAGAATATTAGAAATTGGTCAAACATGGACACATTTTTCTTTCAAGTAGAAGCTTAGTATGAAAACATATAAATCTTTATTTACCATACACAAATCCACACAATTATTTCTCTTCTGCACGTGATGGCTTGCACATTCTATATCAGAACTTCTTGAACAAATAAAGTAATAAATACATTTATTTTGTGGAAACACATGCCATTTTATGCTCTGCTAGGTTTTAATATATCATTACTTCAGCAATGATGAACCAAGAGCATGCAGAGCCGTGGTTATTGCTTTCAGTTGTGCAAAGTGGAGAGTTATTTGTAACAGACGAGTAACATTAAAAGTAGATAAGTCTCAAATGTAAATAAAACACTACTTGTGTTAGCCTTGTATGTATTCGTATTAAACGTCCGGCCTTTTGTTTCTCCCTAAAGACCTGATTAAGAGGAGCAGGAAGTTACAATTAAGTTCAAATTGAATTTTTTTAATGAGGTTTTGGAAGTCATCGTATATATATATTGGTATATACTGTACGTGCGAAGAGGATTACAAAATACAAGATCTTCTTTCCTCCAATAATTGGGTCAAACTGACCATTGCTCTCCAAACTTCTAATGTAGTGTTTTGGGCGAATAGGAAGCATGCAGGATTTGTGTCACAGTGACTTCATATCAAACGGCCCCGGTAGTCTGAGGAGAAAGAGAGAGAGAAACAATATTGTACTGTATTGAACTCTTTGAATTGTATAGTGGCTCTATTTATATTCCCTGTGGTGAAGCATATAGGACAGCCTACATTTGGGAACATTAATGCAGAGAGGCTGTATGGGAAAGTTTGTACACAGACTGATATTGAGCTTGGTCTCAATGGGTTTGTGTGTGTGTGTGTGTGTGTGTGTGTATGTGTGTGTGTGTGTGTGTGTGTGTGTGAGGAGCCACAAGGGCATGTCTGTGTGGCCTACATCTATATTTTGATTCATGTGCCTCCAGCTTGTGCTCATGTGTGGGGAGATGGGAAGGATGGCTCACCTCATAAAATGAATTAGAAAGCAGATATTAGCGGTTAGATGCAAGGGAATGTTTTAGAAGGGTGCAAGGTTGCTGGTCTTTAAATGGGAAACTAAGTAAGTAAAAGATTAATGCCAATACACTTTAATGTTTTGAAATCAAGCAAAGAGACTTTGTTCTATGCCATTCACACTTTATTTTAGTAATTACTATTGATTTATCCTTCTTTGTTGCATTACCTATAGCTATTTGAGACTTTCCTAATCAATATTTTTCTCCTAAAATGTGTGTCTTAAACACCAGAGGCTGCAGTGAATGTGTTCTTTGAGGGAGACCTTTCCCTGACCTCAATCTCATGGATTTAGTTTAGTTGCTTAAAGGAGTGGTTGTGTCTTGCAGAGAGATAGTCAAGAAAAGAAGATGGATACCGCTTTATCCTTGAACACACATCACAGTGCAATCACTGTTGTGTAACAAAAACTAATTGCCCATGTATGAGTAGAGCTACATTAGAATTATTGCTAACATAGCGTCGCACCGATATAATCATATTTCACCAAATCAATTTCTTTATTTTTCTAAAACTTTCTTGGGGAAAGCAAAAGTTTTTTCGTCTTTTTTTATCACCCATCTGCTTCTTTTTTTTTATCTTCAATGTTTTTCCCATCCATTTCCCTTCCTCCGCCCTTTAAAATGGATTTCATAGAATAGAATAATAATAATTGACATTAATGGACATTGTAAAAGTTGTAATCAATTCAGGAGGACAACTTCACGCTCACCTTCTCTAATGGAAACACTTAATCTTTCGAGGCACTTTGATTTTGTACCAGCTGGCAGTGGTCCACATAAACAGGCTGTGTGTATGCATGACAGAGCATGCACATGCATTTCTGATGCAAGTAAAAAGATGTCATTGTACAGCTTCTGCCTTTCCATGAATTTCTTTCGGGGGGGGTGGGGTGGGGGGGTGCAGACACATATCTCACCTCAGCCACCCCTCTGTCTCACCCTCACCATCTCTCTGTGCCTCCCTCTCAGTGTCAGTGACAGGGTCTGTTACATGAGCAGAGTGCCAGCGTGTTTGATGCCAACTTCTCCTGGCTCTGGGGTTGTGGTGAGGAGCCCTTTATCTCCAGGAAACAGATGTGTCCGATCACCTCCTCTGGGGGGGGGGGGAGGATGTGTGCAGGGAGGGCGAGGAACGGGAAGAGAGCAGCAGGTTTTTTTTTCTCCTCCTTCCATTCCAAAGTCAGAGTCATCCAAAAAATGTTTGCACATACGCACACACACAGGCTCGCACGGACACGCGCTCATTCTGGAGCTCCCCAGTCCAAGGGATGGTGATGATTTCATGATTTATGTATTAATTAACATTAAGTGTTGCTCGTAGTAATAATAATACATTTAAACATTTATAAAGTGCTTTTCAGTGTTAGAATCCCTCTCTCCTTTCTCAAACCTTCTCTCCCCCCTCGGCAACAATGGGAACAGCAGCCACGCCGACCCGTGTGATATATTTGTAGAACCAAACAATGCATTTATTTCAAAAATCTGTCTCCTTTCATTTGTGCTCAGTCATTCATGAGCCTGAAATAGACTCTCCATCTCAGAAGATGATAGAGATGTATCTTCGCAGTAGATGACTGTAGTTCGCTGGAGGCCAGGCTCTGTTTGTGTTGTTTTAGCGAGCGAGATGAAGCTGCGGTTACCAACACACCGGTCAGAGGTAAAGATTCCTGGCATGCTTACTTACAGCATTTACCAGGATGTCTTTAAAGTCTGTCTCATGTAGGTCGCAGCGGTCGTGAAATACACTCGTATTAAGTCGTACAAATCCTCAGCATTCATCCGCTCTAACTTTGAAACCTGTTGGGAAGGAGCGGATGCTTCCTGAGCTGGCATTTGTTGATCACTATGCAACACGCAACCTAGAGTGTGCATCATCCAGAAGTTCGCTTAATCACGACCTGAGGCTTTTACTACCTGCTTTTCATTCCCCCTATAGCCATCTGGCAGCAGTGGCTCTGCTTACAGCATCAATTTCCTGCGATTAAATGTTTTCAATGCTATCCAAAGACTTGTCTTGTGTTGGTTGTCGTGCAGTGAACTAGCAGGTTCGGTGTTTCCCCGAGCCGGTCGGTTAATGAAGGTATCAAACACATGTGTTAATCTCTGGAAATGAAAGTGCCCAGCGGAAAGTTCTATTAAGAGACCCACTAAAACCCCCTCATCAATGCCTTTCAGTGGCAAAGCAGAAATATGGAGGCAATTAAGTTGCACCTCTGAAAATGTATTCCAAAGAGGTGATATTAGAGTAATGTGCTCAAAATATAGTTAATAAAATGTCTGCAGGTACTAGTCCAGTGGGGGGAGGGGGGAATACTGATTAATAACCCATTCCTTTTTATGAGTGTATTCTTTATGAGTTATTATTTTAATTTGGTGAGGTTGAGATAGAGGTCTTCCCTTTTATACTGGTTGCCCTTTTCAGATGGAGATAGCTACTGAAGGGGCATTGCAAACACTTTTCACCTCAGGAGCTATCAACTAAAAAAGATCTAAAAAGATTTTAAAGGGCAATATCTCGCTCTGTAGGTTTTTTCAGTCACGGCGCCCTAAGTTACCGGTTTTCAAGGGCATGGTCCCATGAGCAGAAGACACGGGCCTTCCTTTATTGTTTAGTGTGAGCAAAAAGCTAAAAAAGTCTTTAGTTTTCTCTTATCTTTTGGTGAGAAAATGAGATATCCTGGAAATGTGAAGCCACGGCTCCAAATATTGCTCGGCTGGGCCCGATCACTTCAGGGACAATTCTTCTGAAATTGAGGGAAGATTGTCTGTGATTTAAATACAGGGTTAAGAGTGAATCGGTAAACTCTCCATACAACAACGTATTATTTTCTAGCTATTAGTCAAAAGTAAGCTTTGATATTTCCTGTGGTTTCGTCATCATTAACAATCATGTAATGCATTTGCTGCCCTTCGGGCTTGAATATTTTTATTTTATTGTTTATATCTAACACAAGTCAAATACTAATTCTAATTCTAATATAACAACATCTCAATCAATTTCAATTTATTATCAAAATAAATCTTATTCTGGTTTGGGATAATGCAAAACAGTAAATCCAACATTATGTGTTTATTTAAATTAGGAGATAATAAATGGTAAATGCATTCATATGGAGCTTTTCCAATCTTTGCAATCACTCAAAGTGCTTTACAAGACATATCAGCATTCACCCATTCACACACACAGACATACAGACACACACACACACACACACACACACATCATTGGTCATCGGGAGCGATTTGGGGTTCAGTATTTTGCAAAAGGACACTTCGACATGCTGACTGCAGGGGCTGGAGATAAAACAGCTGACCCTCTGACCTCCTGAGCCACAGCCGAGACTATCATAGAATAAGTACCTTACAGTAACTGTCAAACAGTTTGGACTCGCAGTACTATAACATGTAATGTAACAGTGTTAGTAGTTGTGGTCCTAATGTACCTGTTTCATTCGGCTAGGTTTCATTGGTCCTCACATTTGTCTAAGTCTCTTTATTTAATGCCTTGGACAAGTAACAGGAAGCTATGAAGAATGAGCTTGCTACCTAATTATCTTTCCTTTCAAAAAAGTATAAACATCTATGATTGTGACCTTTGGTATACTGTGTGTGACAGTGTGCCTTGTTAAAACAGGCCTCCACCATTTCTCTTCTATAAAACGAAACGTGTAAATCATTCCTCCCTTGATTATCATGCCGCAAAACAGACCGTTCTACTGTATGTAATTAGCAGCAAACAACAATCTACACACATGCTACAAACGGTACTCACGGACGTTTTACATTCCAAGGAATATTATGTGATCTCTGACCAGGAAATGAAAAATAAAATGTGAGATCTAAGTCTCTAGTTCAGCATTAATAAGACAGTGTGTGTACAGTGTGCAGACTGCTTGATGTAGCATATTTTAATTTGAAACATAGAGCACATAGTGGGACTTCTTTCAGGGCAGCATCCTCAATCAGCACAGATAATGGATGAACAAAGGCCTTTGTCCAACACATTTATTGACATTCCTGATAAGAATGTTCTCTTTTTCACAGTGGAAAGGTCACCTGACCTTAGAAAACCTAGTTTGAATAGAAGAATAGTAGGAATGCATGCACATGACTGAACATTAAATATCAAATAGAAATAATTTATCAAGTTAGATGGTTTCTTTCTCTGCAGTTATGCAGTTAGTTAACTTTCATGTTCTCTAACCTTTGTCCATAAAAGCAATAGTGGTCGCTGAGGAACACGCAACTGTGCAGGTGAACGTCTACACCAAACTCTTTTTACAGAACCCCTGTCAAGGTACAGCATGTAGCTACCTTTGATGCCTGTTGTGTGCATTAAAAAGAAGACTTGTGCTTTGCTTTACAGTCAGGTAGCATTTCAAAAGATCGAGAACTATACCAAAAAAAGTAACACTGCAGCCACTTTAATAGTTGATAAATAAGATACAAACTTTATCCCAACTACCCCTTGAGTACTGTTGACAGGTCATTTTATGATTTAGAAAAGTCACAGTCCCTGACATTAACTCTCAGTCAGCTCGCTGAGTGATGCTTCAAAGACTGGCATCTGATTCGCCGTGCTTCGTTCATATAAACTTGTCAGGAGTATAATGCAATACCGATCCTGACTTTGCTGGTTCCCAGAGGAGGACTGAGTAACTTCATATAGCAAAGACTTTAAAAATACCGTGACAGTGCAGGTGTGTGTTGAGAGCCTCTCGAACAACTTGATGTACAATATCTTGTTGTAGTGGGATTCCTCTATGGGCTTACAACTCCCCCCCCCATCATTCACCCAAGTAATGAGTCAGACATCATTGTGAGTGTATGATATCACTTTGTAAGTGACCACATGGACATGGCTGGTGATGGACTATCTAAGGCTATGACTGCCTTCCATCAGGACAATGAAAGTTGTCACTGTCTGTGGCTCAGGAGGTGGTTGTCCAGTGGTCGGTGGGTTGGTGGTTCGATCCCCATGTCAAAGTGTCCTTGGGCAAGATACTGAACCCCAAATTACTCCTGATGGCCAACGATGTGTGAATGCTTATCCCTAATGACGAGCAGTTACCTTGTATGATAGCCTCTGACTCAGTATGAACGTGTGTGAATGGTTGAATGCTGACATGTGTTGTTAAGTGCTATGAGTGATCGCAAAGATTGTAGAAGTGCTTTATAAATGCAGTCCATTTACCTTGCTAAAGTGTCATGTGGGTTTAAAAATAGAGAGGATACAATCATATTGATTCAAAGACTGTACTTGGGAATATTTTATGTAATATATTAGGCAACATGTGCCTCTACTTACCTTACCATTCTGCCCCCTTTTTGTTTGTTGAGGTGTTAGGGGAGGGGCAGAGGGGCTGTTCAGGGGTAGATAACACGTCAACACTATGAGCCACATAGGAGTGCTGTACATCATCTGAAAGCTGGGAACCTGAAGAAAGTAATGTGTGAACGTTTGGAGTGTATTAGGGCTTAGATCATTATCATGGAAGATTATGAAGGTGATTCCCATGCTGTACTTTGCAGCAATTTGTGGGTTGATACCATTTGTTACACAGATTTGGTGCCAAATTGAACCCTTTGTTTTTACCAGTCGAGAATTGTTAAAATTGTCAAAGATCCCTTTAAAATACCACATTAAGAAACCAAGACATTGAGGAACACCGGGAGACATTCATGCTGTGATTTGATATGAAAAACTTTGACATTTGGAGATTTCTATAAAAATAGTATTTGTCAGTGATTGGATGTCGAACACTTCTGTTCTAGAAACTGCTCAGAAACCTCATTATTGTGAATATACATATGCTATCCATACATCCTCTGAATGTCTTTAGATGTGGCTGTAGATTTTAATGAGGCTGTGATTATCCAAGAGTTCACAACTGGTCATTTTATACAGTGACGTCAAGTTTCACTGTAATGAAATGGCTACTAGGGGGACTAACATAATTACACATGAATACGATTGGGCTTATTGGATCCTCATCTTTCCAGACATACCCAATGTATGCAGTTCCAAGACTGTTTAGCGACCCCAGCATGCAGGAATATTCAAATACTCCATTTTAGAATGGGCGAAAAATAAATAAATTGTCGCAAACTGCACGGGATTAGCATAACGTGTGAACGTTTGTAGACTCTGGAGACTCGTAGTTATTCCAAGAACCCATTTTAATTCAGATATTTTGACGTGAGAGGTCAAGGGACCTCGATGAATATGGACATGACAGTGTTTTACTTTGAAGCGTTATTTAACCTACTTCCCGACAAGATAGCATGACATTGATAGCAATGGCTCCCTTAGGTATTTTAGTTGCATATGCTACAACTCTAACTTTTATTGAACTAATTAGAATAAAAGACAATAAAGTCGAATTTTATGAAGTTAATTAGGAAGAGCTCATTTCGATATTACCCCCGTAGTGGTGTATAGACTGGTTTATAATGTCATTACGTTTCTAACTTACTTTAAATAAGTTTTACTGACCTTGGGTTTACAAACTCAAGATCTTAGAAACTTGTATAGAGGTATTTTTGTGATGATCAGTCAACTGTAATCTCTGCCGGACAATTAAATATTCTGAATGTCAGGACCTATTCAGTGAATATCGGACAAAAGCAGTTTACATTCCAGTCAACTTTTCCACACAAAGTGTCAATTTTTCATCGTAGTGAAATAACCTTTTCAGTATGCCCGTTGCTTTTGGCTGTACAAAAGAGTGTTGTTCGGTTTCAGTGCTATGTGCTGTAATGAGTGTGTGAGAGGCTCTTTTTAAAGATACCATCTCTGCCAAGAGGTGCTGACATGCTGGAAATAGAAATTGTTACTGTAAGGGCACATTAATATGGACACTTGAATTACTGTGTCGGTGTGTGGCTTCAACAATTACTGGAAAATTAGCATAAGAACAGAAATAGCTGTAATGTGCCCTGCTGGGCGCAGAGTTAAGAATAGTGTGGGCCCAAAACTCGGTTTATACTCTGGAGAAAAGAAAAGCCACACATTTACTTCCAATGAAGAACATCCTTGCACTGCTACAATGAATTGAAACTGGCCCCTCCTCCACTTCCCCACTTCCCAAAATAGAATTTTAGATTCTAATGGCTCATCAAGAAGAAGTATGCTAATAGCTGAGTGCATGGTATCATATTTTCTTTACCATGCATCTCATTACCGTTCATTTTGGTCAGTTGTTTAAGCAGTAAAGGACTACATACACAACTTCTGTGCATAAGACTGTAATTAAAGAAGGTCTCATGTGCGGCGCAGAATGAAAACCCTGAGGACGTGACGTTAGATCACTGTGATTAAGAATTGAGTGCCATATGTCCAGAGCCTCCCGACCTGTCATCACTTTATTAACGCTGTCCTCTAACCACACCAGAGGTCAAAACCACAGCAAGATACCCAATTACGACTGTGTAGCTTTAAGAAGTACACATTATACCGCCAGTAACGTTTACAGAAAACAGAAACACTGTTATTTTCTTGTGAATACTGTATTTGACTAATAGCAACCCTTCTGTTTACAGTAGAGTAATATTGTACAGTAATAATAATAAAAATATATACATTACTACTACTACTACTACTACTACTACTACTACTACTACTACTACTACTACTAGTACTACTACTACTAGTACTACTACTGCTGATAATATAACAATATTAGCATTAGCATTATTATTATGATTATGATTATTATTAATAATGATAATACTAATAATAATAATGATGATAATAACAATAACAATAACAATAATAATAATAATAACACTACTACTACTACTACTACTACTACTACTACTACTACTGCTGATAATATAACAATATTAGCATTATTATTATTAGTGTTATTATTAATAATAATGATAATAATACTAATAATAATGATGATAATAATAATAATAATAATAATAATAATAATAATAATAATGATGATGATAATAATAATAATAATAATAATAATAATAATAATAATAATAATAATAATAATAATAATAATAATAATAATAATAATAATAATAATAATAATAAAATGACTTTTAGAAAGAGCTGCCTGGAAATCTTTTTTTATCTGTAAGACAAACTGTATTGTATTAATAGATGTGTGTAGGGGCGCCTTGAGAAACAATAATAGTGCTTCCCAATAACCTGTGTGCCTTGAGTCAGGGTGTGTTAGAATTGATGAGGAAGAGTAGGGGCTCTCTCGCTGAAGAGGTTACTGCAAAGACCGACGCTTTCACCGTGGGCAATCAACCTCACAATGGCAGAGAGTGGTGAGATGTATAAGAGTGGGCAGTCTCTTAACAACCCATAGAAATTCATTTTTATACAGTCAGACAGGGAACCACAGAGGCTAAGGAGACTGAGGACCTGCATGCCCAGATCCCTCGGGGGGTGATGAGCCAACTGAGTCTGAAAGAGAGAAAACATTGGCTGACAGCACAAAGAGAAGACTGTTTGGAAAAGACAGGAGGAAAGAGAAAGAGTGGAGAAGAGGCAGATATGAAGAGATTAATAAAACAAAGAAAGGTAGAGCTGTGAGAGGAGGAAACATGTTTTAACAAACTTTACTATCGTACATTTTCACACATTCATCATTTCGGAGCTGCTATTAAAGCTGGGATAGTTAGCATGCTTTATTACCGTGTACACAAACAACCACAATCACAATGTTACATGAGGGGGGGGGGGGGGGGGAATCATTTTCAATTATCACCAATTCTTTTGTATTATTACATTATGGGAGTACATTTCTGCTCATTACTCTCTTGGTTCCATGAAGGGTGTAGTGAATACATTTCCTTAGCTTTGTAGGGATTCATTTATTTTAATTTCGCCCCACATCTTATTTCTGTCAAAAGTGGTGTCGCTGCAAAACTGCTGAAATCTAAATTAAGACCAGACACAACAAAACCTGATATATATGATTGAAACTCCATGCACTGCTCCTCTATCAATTACATACTTGATGGCGTGCTGTCTTTGGCACCTCCAGAATTGCTTTAATTCATGTTTACAGGCTGGCTGTTTACATGAAATGGCTTAAAGGCTTTCTCTCTCATTTGCCTGTGGTAAATGAGTCGCCATCTGCTTTGCAGTCTCTATATCTTTCAAATGCACAAACAAGACCCCTCCGCACTGATACTCACTCAATCAACAGTAGAGCACCCACATGATTTACCCATGGGACGACGCTCCTAGAATTTGGTTCCAGTGCATTTTATTGCACCGGGAACAATCTAGTCGTACGTCCCACCGTACCAGGAGGGAAAGACAGTGTAATGGCTCCCTTATGACTCCCTTATGTCCCTTGTAAGAATCCAAGGAGGTTGCTTTACCCTGTTTTCTTTTTATGCTTAATGTGAATCTCCTGCCGAGTCCTGCAATGATAACCAAAAAAGGTTTACAAGCACTTTGCAAGAGAGGAGCAGTTTTATGGTTTGTGGATGCTGTTTTTTTCGGCCATTGATTTTACCTCTTGGATTACTCCCCGTGGAAGATGATGTTATAAATCCAAGTATGCTTTAATAACGTACACCTCAAGGTGTCCCTGCAGTATAAACCCAAAGAACTGCTGGAGGACTGAGAGCGGTGCATTGTCACAATTCACTGAGTTCACTGGCACTTCAATTCAGATATGTGGACTGTTACTGTGGGTAGGATATACATTTTTTTTTTTTCGTTTTCTTTAATGCAAGTCAGATTTTTTATTCGACATCGTCTGCCCCTCCCGCGTTATCTGAGAGGAGCCAGCGTGTATGTGAAAAGGGCAATTCATCCATATGTGTAAAAAATTCGCCCACATACCCATAGGTATGCTAAGTTTTGAATATCGATAGGAAGGCAAGTATAAAGGGGTAAGCACTGTTAATAATTCATGTAGGCGCACTCCATTAACTATGCCACAGTATAGGCCTAAGGGCCATATTAGAGTGGGATGGAGGAGAGAGGTTAGCTCATTCCCTGATTAGCTAAGTGCTGTGATCCTATGAATCTCTTAGGCTAAAACGTACCTGTAATTATGAGAATGGGGAAAAAAATATGATGTTTGGTATATTATATTATGTATGGTAAGGAAAATATACTTTTGTTTGAGATTCCAATATCTAGGATGAACTGCATCCACCGCACCACATGCTCCTCCGATTGCTGATCTGCCCAACAGATTTATCTCCAAATACCATTATGTTTATTTAATGATGAAGATTGCTGACTGAATTAACGAGGATTTAGGGAAAATGGGTCCATGATTGTTGGTTTCAATCGCCAAGACAATCTGTACTTAGTGTTTAGTATTCTGTCATGTATATCAAGGTCAAGGCCGTGCTTTTATTTATTACAGGTTATTTGCAGAGCGACTTACAATGAACTAACTACAGGGACAGTCTCTCTGGAGCCACTCAGAGTTAGGTGCCTTGCTCAGGGGTACAATTGAGGCAGCCCTGGTGTTGAACTCACAAGCCTCTGGTGTTGTATTTGGAAGCCGTACCACTAGCCGACTAGGCCATCACTCTTCGTTACTACAAAGAGTGCATAAGAAAAGGTAAGTATTGATTATTTCATTAGACGTCACACAATAACCAATAAGCCGTATTACCTTCCGTACAGAAGCTTTCTCATTCTGTTGCTTCCAAATTATTTGTCAAAAGCCGCCAGTTGGCTTAATTGGCTGGATCAAGCCAGGGTTATTGATTCATGCCTCCAGCTTCTACTCCACCTAATCATTTAGAAATTATAATTTTCAGGCAAAAGCATCAGTAACATGCTGTGTTTCTGACAATGTCTCCCAGCACTGCAGTGATACAGGGTCCGTAAGGCCTGTCAGTGGGAAGTGTTGTCTTAGCTTCAGAACACTACAGGCTCCAGAGTGAATGTCAAGAAAATAGCCAGCAGAGACCTCCAGCTCTCCCAAGCTGGAACTCATTGCCCCCTACACCCTTGGCTGGTCGAGTTCTCACGGAACAAAGCTAGTCTCTGGCCGACCTCGACAAGTACTCTATTTCCAGATCTACTGGCCCAGATGATGGCTTTTTCCACATCAATGGACACAGTCACAAATATAGCAATCCAAAAGGTGGAAGCAGCAGTAGCGGTAGCAACGGCAGTTAGGGTAGGTGGAGTGGAGAGGAAAGGAAAAGTACCAGGGATGCAAGCAGTGGCGGTGGGAGTACCGCAGAGGAGGAGTGAGTCACCCTCAGCAAGGGCTCTCCATCTGGTCAGTCAGCTGACTTGCAGCCCGTTACATTTAATCTCGTCCTGGTGTAAATATCCGTGCCATTGTGCGAAGTGCAGTTCAGCAAACATTTTTTTCTATTAATCTTACAAAAAGAGAAAAGGGACTTTATGTATTGGATGCTTACAGCATAGTGATCTTTGTGACCTCCGTCTGCTGAGATGAAGGAAAAAAAAACATGTGCCACTAAGAATTGTGTCCCTCTTCATAGATTTAAACAAAACAGTGGAGATGGACCTGAATAAGCAGTTCAACTCTGAAACTGTTGATCTGTATCAGTAAATGTGCGCAAGGAAATATATAAAAGCATATTAGGAATTAGGGATTACATTACAATGATATAAAAGTTATGTATAATAAACAGGACAATACAATTACATTAATTAATGTACAATTGTAGCATAAACCCCAGTGCTGCACACTCGCATAGCCAGATATGGATCAGTTAATGATGCATTAATATTGTGTTGTCTACAAGTAATATAGTAATGGGACAGTAATGCTGGGCATCTTCTGCTCATTTATCATTGCTATAAAGGCTGGGGCTTTTAGATTCAGTCTATTGATATTCATACAATAAAGAATATTAAGAAAGCTATAAGTAAGCAAAAAACTATTTTACTCATGGTCACGCATTAATCTGCACTTAAAAAATGCTCAATGCACACATACAGTATAGTCACATCCAAGACCCAAGCAGAGTCTCCAACCCTGCAAGTCCAAATGTTTTAAATGACTCTTCATCTCGACCGTCCTTTCCAACCTGCCTCTCAAACATCTGAAAATGTATTCATGAGAAATCTGCGTGCTTCTTATTCCATCTTTCTTGCAAATGTCCGACCCCACCCTTCGCTTGATAAATTGTATAAAGCTTTATTGTTTTTATAAAAGCTGGTCCAGATCCTGTCATGGAACTTTTGATGTTGGTTGTGGTGCTGCCGGTTGACACGGCTTACAAGAATGGTGCCTTTGGATTGGCTGACATGTTCAGTGGTTCATATCGCCAAAAACAAAGTGTGTTTCAAACTCCACAAAGTATCGACTGGAAGTGGCTGGAAAGAAGCACCAGATGCAGGAAGAGCAATGTTGATAGCTGAGGGACCAAAAGGTCTGAGCCCCAAAGCAAACATCAATGAAATGCTATTAGCTGTGTGGTTCTGTAAATTGTCATGTATTAGGATCAAAATCTATATCTTTTTTTTTTTTCAAAATAAAGGCTCTTGGTATTGGATTATTATGGTGACAGCAGTGTTCAGCAGCAGCAGAAGCTTAAATTGAATTATGAATGGGTGAGTTAATTTCCCTGCCTATGAACTTCACATGCGAGTCCCTTTGGACGTGTACCGGGCAGGAAGCGGGAGGAAGTCTTGGGACACAACTCGGTGAAAAGTCCACATTTCAAAGTGCTGCTGAGCTCCATACTTCGAGGATAAAAAGGTTAACTCGAACCCCAAAAAAAACGTTTAAAAACAATTTGATCTGCTACTCTCTCATCTAGGATCATTAATTTCATGGCGTCTCTCGACTAGTCTTAAAAATGCATCTGACACAGAGGAAACACAGACTGATTATAGTCCGTGCAGTAGTTATTTTAAGTGTAGTAATTATTTTGATAAGCATCAGAGTAATTGGCTTGAGATAAAGGCAAATGTGAAGTGAAGGAAATTAAAACCATGGATGGAATAAATATTGAAACAAGTTGATTCTCGTTGTCGAAGCAAAGCTTATTTTCAGATTTGTCTATCAAAGACATTGTCAGCATTAATACTGCGGTCATATGTTGATCCATGGGGGGTATAGAAGCTATTATATCAATGTTGACAGCTGCTGTATTGATTCAGCATAATGTCCTTACAGTGTTTATTGCTTCTTATACTTTGATTTCATATTTAATACACTGTGCTCATGTAACAATACAAACTAAAATACTTTAATATATCGTTTTTTTTCCCTATTGATTATAATTATAATTGCACAAAATACACCTTGAAATTGATATGAGGCATACTCATGTATCATGTGTATACACATGTGAATGGTTATCTGCCCGGGACTCATTCAATCTTTTTAATTTTACCTGTTCCTATTTAAATCTTCACACATTTTGATGCTAAACTTTCATATTATTTCACCAATAACTGCTGATTTCTTCTATTTGTATTTTAATGTCGCTCAGAGGTATCTTTGTCTATTTCTGCCCTTCCAAATGTCTGTCTGGTTGAAACTTTGTACGGCGTTTTGTTCTCCATTTGTTGCTCCATTTATTGCCAATCTTTCATACAAAAGAAGATGTGTTTGTAAAGAGAATTTTCTACAAGTTAAAAGAATGAAAGACTATTCAAACATAATAAAGTTGTCTTCTCAGACATCAAGCTTTTGTTGCAGGAGATCACCAAACAGTTGGGAGTGAATGTTTCGGTGGAAATATTCTGTAATGCAGTTGCAAAATAGTCACTGTTTTTAAATTGGATACTCCGACAACAGTCTAAAGTAATGTCAAGGTTACACAACAAAAACACAATCATACATATGTTTTGCTTATTGTTACTTCACGTGGATGTTCTTCCCTGTGCAGAATGATAAAAGTGCAACATTTGACTGTTTTATTGTTACTGAACAGGAACTAATGTCGAGGTAAATCATCCAAATATGCAACCTATACAAGTGCAATTAGGAGAATGGACTTCACGAGACATCACGTGTCCAGTAATTAAACTTCATAAAACAACAATTGGAAGAATAAAAACAATATCATAGAAACTGGATTTTTCTTTAACAAGGAAAAAGTATTTTAAACAAAGTAATGGAACTTTTTTGTGAAGACAATTCCAATCTCCTTGGGCGAAACTGTGGCTGCCAAAGGATGGGGGACATTTGTGTTGACTGACAGAGCGAGCTAAAGAGCCGCTGGTCGCAGCTTAAATCCAGAAACACATTATTAATAAAACCAGGGTGAATCAATATGTTCTAAAACATGTCTGGAGGGAAATGTATTTGCTACCTTTTGATGTATTTAGCAACTATTTCCTGCCCTCGCACTTGACATTACTATTGAATACGATCACCTTTTCTTTCCAAGTGCTGTTTTCTTCTTTTATTTAAAGTTACCTAGTCAGCATTATCCCCAAAATGTCACCACTAATACAATAATAATTGGTAGTAGACCAAGTTCTTTTTATCAGATTTATTGTCTGTTTACACCATATAACATACCCATATATATGTATATCTATATAGATATATTTACCATTTCATGTTTGAATGGACCACACATGTAGCCTTAGGCAAAGTTGCTGGAGTGAAACTTAGTATGTGGCAGCCCGGACACATTCTCAATGCATGCAAACCGCTGCAGTCCCAAGTCTTTCTAGTGGAACAGCTTACTATGCATACAAATATTAATGTATGGAAATACTGGTGTGCACCGACTGAACCAAAACCACATCTGAGTGTCTGGTGGGGAAATGCTAATAAAGAGCTCGAGGGGATGGAGAAAATAATTTGTGACTTTCTATATTTGAGAGTTAAGTGTATGGAGTGGATGATTTGGAAATGATTTCTATTATGTAAATGTGGATGAAGACAAGTGTCGCCACCAACTCACCTTGCACTCTTACGTTGTCTTTACACAAACAACATCTTCTGTTCATGAGATGAAAATGAAATTAATTCAATTAAAAAGGCATTTATTTGCCACTTCTGCAGAGCCACCTCTAATTAATGTACCTTGCTGTGTAATTGTTCAGTGGGGATAAATGGAACAGGTCTCATTTCCATTAATTAGCAAGAGCAATGTAATGTGGAAACATTTTATAAAGTCAGTTGCACATAATTATGTAACAAACTCATATCTAGAAGATGGAACGATGTCATTACATTGACATACGACTCCTATTTGGACATCAATCACGTCCGACCGATACAGCCATTGTTCCTTATCTGACATTAATGTCTGCGGGCTGATGACGTACCAACTAAAGTTTGATGAAAAGATAAATAAATCCAGCATCCTCTCCTGCCTTTACATTTGGCACATCATCAAGGCTGATACTTCCTCTTAAACTATTCCTTTTTTTCTTAAACATCCTTTCTCCGGTCCATGATGGATTAGATTGTTATTGTTTGGCTAAGAAACAATCTTTCAAAAAAAAGTTAAGATAGATTAGATAAATCCTTTATTGTGTTCCAAGAGGAAATTTGTTTTTACATCCTGCAGTTTACATGCCAATATTACATATACAATATTAAAGAGCAGTAATACAAGACATAGACAATTCACAGCACACACAGACATGTATGGTCTACTTCGGTGGTGTCAAACATGCGGCCCGTGGGCCAAATGCGGCCCGCCAGAGGGTCCAATCCGGCCCGCGGGATGACTTTGTAAAGTGTAAAAATGTGTTGTTTTGATCATAAAGTAAAAGCCTTTGTAGATGCACTGTGTTCTGTAAGTTGTAACACACACACACACATCAGTGTGAAAATGATAAACTAATAATATTGTTTAAATTGCAGCTTTTTATTTCTTAAGAAATATCAGGTTGTTCATAATGTTTTGTAAAAACATTAAGTTTGAACTTTTTTTGCACTAAAATGAAGAGAGAATTATGGAGTTGTCGTTATTTACAGGTTATTATGCTGTGATTTTACTGGTCCGGCCCACTTGAGATCAAATTGCGCTGCATGTGGCCCCTGTACTAAAATGAGTTTGACACCCCTGGACTCTACTTATTTGGCAAACACGGTGCGACAGGAACACTGCAATAAAGAGCTCTAGTCAAGCCCCACAAGCTACAGTTTTTAGTATTCTTTCCTTGAGAGTTTGGCTTCTATAAAAACCTAAAACATAACACAAGGTTACCAGTTCATTAGATACATATGGACCTCGACCCCCTGCAATAAATAATGAACACATTAGATACTGTGGTAGAAACGCTGCTGGCCTAAATTGATTTCTGAGTTCTTTGTGCTCAAGTGACACAGAACAATGCGGATCTGTATGTATCTGAGAGACGCAACGGGACATGAATGGGTTGAATCATCCTGCCAAATGCAGAGAAGGAACTCTATAGGACGGGAAAGAGAAGATGAATCACTTGACGAGGGGGGGGGGAGACTATTTCACTAAGCAATGTTTCTTTACTGAGATCTGGCTCAGAGCGCTAATTTTATTGTGTTTTACATTAATCCCCGCTTGGCAGGCACCTTTGTGGGGCAAGCTTATTTGTTAGCATCTCCAAAAAAAGCACTGGCACTCCTTACATCAATACTCTCCAAGTTTTGTATTGAGAGGCATAAATGCAAAAGTGAAAAGAGAGAGAGAGAGAGAGAGAGAGAGAGAGAGAGAGAGAGAGAGAGAGAGAGAGAGAGAGAGAGAGAGAGAGAGAGAGAATCAAAGCCAAGGAGACAGGGAAAAAAAGGCCTACAATGAAAAATAACTCCAAAACCAACGCATCGAGAGGCTTGGCAATCACAGCCGGGGTTTTTGCAGACATCACAGACAACAGATTCGCAAACAACACTCTGGTCTGGAATAGTGTCACCCCGTGATTGATTCCCCCAAGCCAACTGATAAGTTTTCTGGGTTGGCAATCTGTGAAGAAACGAATCAGTTGAGGTGAAAGAAAAACAATGTTTGAACCTGATGCATGGCAGCCAATACTTTGACTAGTAACATTTGCTCAGGGGTCAGTCACCTTGGAAAGGCAATCTGCTGGGAACAACAGTGCTGACTATACTGTAAATAACTGCTCTTACCTTCCTTGTAATATAATGCCTGTTTTGGAAAATCACCATCATAACACAAAACCGGATTTTTACTGAAAATGTATCGTTTGTTGATTTCACGACCGAGACGCACATTAGATTCCGCGGGAAGGATTACCACCATATCTCAGAACAAATGTCTCAATTGAATTCCCAATGTTTTCTATGAGTCAGTCTGCCTCGTACGACTTCATCACCAAAACCAGAAGCTGTGTCCTACTTTCTCCAGCTCTGCATGTGAAATATCCCCTGTTTATTTCACACGCAGCGCTGACCAGTCAGAGTCCAACGGAGACTATTTATGGGACCGAGTGGGCAGGTTTGTGGTCCAGTAATCCATCCCAAGCAATATTCATCATCACCTCTTATAAAGCACCGTGGACCAGATGTTAAATACCGACATTCACTCCCTCGTGCTCTAACAGGAACCAAATTAGGACCAGAGTAATGGGGCATGCAGGAGCAAGAGGTACTTTCATTTCCTTATTTATCACTCTAAAAAGCAGTAGCTATGATGAAAAAGAAAGAAGCTTCAAAGAGCTCGAAAATATCACTCAGATTTCCAAACACAGAGACGCGAAGCGGTGATGGTAACGATCACACGTGAGTATATTTGGATATGGCAGTCTTCGAAACATGTGAAAGACAGACTATCCCACAAACAAATAATCACAAAGTTTGAAAGGGGATGTAAGGTGGTCTTGAGGGCTCATTACGTAGTATAGGGTGACAAGGTTAGGTGACGGATACCAGAGGAGAGAGACATGGGGGGATAAGTGAACTGGAAATGGATATAGGAGGGACCAGGGGATAGAAGGGGGAACCCAAACTGATTTATTCAGAAGCTCATTAGTGGAGACAGGCCGGGTCATAGGGGAACAGGGAGTTCACCCTCATCGGAGCTCATTACACACTGGCAGGAAACTGACCCAACCTGGGCCAAAGTGGCACTCATCAGGGCAACATTGACTGACTACCTTTACCCAGACAGAACCAGACTTGGCTTCAGTCCATGCTGTCTGTGAGAAGTCTCATCTGTATCTCTAACACACACACACACACACACACACTCTTGCTCTCTCATTCATTTCTCAATCATTATCCCTCATGTCTCTGTGGGTTGACTGACATTCAGAGGAGCACTGTGATCTTCCTATGTTAACATCACACGAGATGAACTTAAACACATGAAGCAATGCTGGCACCGCTGCTGGCATGCGGTCTGACGTCATGTGGAGGAACTGCAGAGTGTGAATAAATTACCTTTTACCAAAAAAGGCGCTAGGGCATTGGCTTGAAGGGAGTGACATTTTTTTTTAAGTGAATTGTGGTTGTTGTTGGCAGAAATATAGCTACAGTTCAGGAAACTGGTAGAGAGACAGCCCATGTCCCAGGTCTTTGTCCCAGAATTCATGTGTGAGTGATCACCGCATCCATAGCGACACACTGTGTACCTGAACAATAGCATTGGCTGGGTGGCTAAAAGGGAGCCAATTATGATGGGGTTGGGGTATCTTGCTGATAGGAGGCGAGCCAATTAAGCTGACAGAGCTGAGAGTGTTGTGCACGGAGAAAAACTGGCAGGACGTGCTAGCCTTCGGGAGCTACACAGAACCAATGGGGGGGCTTGTGCTCACTTTAGCCCACTCACAAGCCTTCTGGGGTGTGAAGTGACATCACACAGCTCCAAAAGAGGACTCCTTTAGAGCTGGGGGGGAAAACGACAGTTGTGGTCCAGATGCGAGTTTTGCTTCACTGTGTTTGCTTTATATCTGTCAGCTGTCCTTCAGATTGATTCAAGATCAGCTATGCACCATTAATTAGTTAGAAATTGAGTCCTATTAAACAAAACAACTTCGTCTCTTCCCCCTCGTCTCACCGGCAGAGTTATATGAGATGTTTTCAGGGATATCTCAGCGTCAGATCTATTATTCATCTGGGGTGGTTTTTCTTTCCTAATGACATGATAAGACTCCAGTGAAAAAGAAAAATGCTCATTAAACTATCATCAATTGAAAATAGATCACACCTTAAAGAGATGGCTAAAAAGAAAGTGGGAGTGAGAGCGATGTTAGGCGAGGGAGACGGGAGTGACTGTGGGAGTGAAGTGAGACAGGGGGAATTGTCTTAGTGAGTGTGTGTGTGTGTGTGTGTGTGTGTGTGTGTGTGTGTGTGTGTGTAAGTGTGTGTGTAAGTGTGTGTGTGTGTTTCAAGGACAGCAGTAGATATTTCAGGAGAGATAGGTGCTAACCAAGACATAATTACCAGTCATTTAGGCAATGGTCATAAAACACGAAGCTGGCATTAGAAGGCGCAGCTTTGCAGATTACTGTTCAGTTTCTGCCATACATCCTTTAATTAATTAGAGCCCCTAAAATCAGGAATGAGGGATTAACAATGATGCACGCATGCTTGGCCGGGCTTTCTTTTTTTCTTCATCTTTGCTTCTCTTGCATCTAATCCTTGACGTCAGAATTCACGGATCGGTCTAAATTAACTCTTTGACTCATGAATAATTTATTCTTCTTCAAGGGTTTGTCAACAGGAAATATCTAATCAATCCCCAGCGCTCATTCTCTATTCACATGTTTTCAGGCTTTTCCCCAGTTTCTAACATTAATGTTGGATTAAATGATGAGTTAGAGCACGTTTTCTCTTTTTGCAAATAGCACATGTAGAAAATCTATGAGATGAATTGAGCGAGCTAGAATTGCAAGTTTGGAGCTCAAGGTCAGACAAATTGCTGACTGGTGACGGAAATTAATGATAAGTAATTTGCAGAGTCTGACATCAGATCTCTTGGAAGCTTGGAGGGATATGTTTCGAATGAGAATGTGTATGAAAGAAATTGACTGACTCCTTCTTATGTAAGTCCATGAGGTGAAGGTGAAGGATAGAAATAGGTTGGGCCTGTATTTAAATGTTCTCTCACACTGGCACTACTTCCTCTTCTAGTCTAGGTGCAGGGATTTAACAAGTAGAAGCTTTGGATCAGCGTTAGCTAAATAGATGAGTTGGCTTTTCGGCTAGTCATGCTTTTGAAAGAAACACCGCCCCTTCGAGCGAGCGCGCTATAACTTGTCCCGGACTCTGGAAGCCGCATGATCGGTGGTTACAGAGCACTGCCGGTGTGGGTCGATCTCGACAACTAATCTGGGTTAGGATGATATAGATTTGCGGTCTCATGATGAAGCCATCCTTGGCTAACTTGCCGAGTGCTGTCACTGAAGAAATATGTTTGAGAAATGAGTGCTGCCCTTTTATAGGGACGGTCCCAATCGTGTTAAACAGGGTAAGCAAAGGAACAGTGTGTGGATTTGTAAAGACGTGCGGTCAAGCCTCTAAAGCTCTGTGTGGAGTTAAAGCCTGTGTGAAATACAACCTCTAATAATGCAGGAAGGTTTACTGAGCGTCATACAGTAATACTATGCTCCACTTTCATGCTGTTGTAAAGCCGGCAACTGCTAAGTGCATCCACAGTCTTCTAGTATTGGCTGCTGAGCAATTCCACGGCAACAGCTGAGAGTTAAGTGCCTTACTCAGGAGTGCAACATATAACTGATTCATTTCACTCGCCATTTCACTTTGCCAAGAGTTTCTGGTTCTGTTTTGGGGGATTTATTAGCAACTAACCTAACTACTGTTTGTGTTTCTTTTGGCACAGCCGTCTTGGTCGTTCTCCATGGGTTATTTTTATTTCGCCCTCAGTACATATCCACTTCACAAAGCATTCTTGTACCCCGAGAGCTTAGAGCAAATCAGGCTCCCAAACTGCCAACTGTTGTAACCAACACAGAGCCTGAGCTGTCAGACACAATCACATGTGAAACGGGACACCTGCCATACAGAGATTGAGATACAATGAACTGAGATTTTTATAACTCAGGCACTGTTCTTTATGCAAAATGTAATTCTGTTTAAAGGTGCAATGCGTAGTTTCCGAGCCACCTGCTCCAAATAAATAGGGGGCAGTATTTCACCTGTAAACTGGCTCCATACAATCTAAATGAATAAAAAACAGCTGCAGTATGTTAACCTGTTTATATTTTAGTGGTAGTAGCTTGTCATATTATTGTATTATGTATTTAGTGTATTCGTTATATTGTGTATTGTATTCTATAGCTATATAGTATTTCTCTCTTCTAGTGTTCTTTTAATAAAATGTATTTATTCACTCCTGTGTAGGCCTGTCTGTCTGCCTGTCTGCCTGTCTGTCTGTATGTTTGTCTGTCTGCCTGCCTGTCTGTCTGCCTGTCTGTCTGTCTGCCTGTCTGTCTGCCTGTCCGTCTGTCAATCCAAACTGCTGAAACTCTGAGAGCCGGCCTAAATATCTTTGCTATCTTATAATCTTCACGTGGTGCTCAGATATCTGCATGTTTACTGTGGCACAGGCGGCTTAAATTTTGACGATCCGGCGGAGTGTCGGCTGAATCAGCACTTTCTGCTCACTGCTAACGGAGGATGTGTCCGTCTCCCGTCTCTCTCGCACACTCTCCTACCGGCAGAACAGATGCTGCGAGTCTGTTTCTCCTTTCTGCCACTTTGGATTGAATCAAAACAAACGATCAAAACGTGCAGGGATCATGGATGTAATGGTGACAAGCCCTGAGTCTGCCCGAGTCAGGCAGCTGTACTTCTTCTCTCTCTGAGGTGAGACGGACGGGCCGGAACTGTCAGTGAGACTGCTCAGTTCAGTAGATATCTCTGCATACATCTTGGACATAACGTCAACACTGATATCTCGCCACGTTTTAATGTTTCTAATTTCTGGTTTATCTTACACATTGAACCTTTGAAAAACCTGTCAAAAGTCCAAAATACTTTATTTCTTAGTTTGTCACTCCAAAATCAAATCATCAGTTCTATGTGTTTCTATGTTTGAATAGAAATACAATGAGAACGCTACCACAGAGTAAAGACGATGGAGAAATGTCCTCCACTCTATTTGAGCAGAAGAACTGGTTCAGTGTGGAAACTCAGATAAGCAATCAAGGTGCTTTAAGGTTTTGAGGATAACTCAAACTTGAGAGGTGGGAGAAGAGAGTAGTTTTATCAGAAAATAGAGTAATGTTCAGTCCCTAGGTGCTGCTGGACTTCCAGTCAAAGATTGTGCGGAAAGTTATTTTGTTTTTTCCTTTGAAAATATTGATTTTCAACCAGTTTGCTTCAGCGTTCTTCTTTTGTGCACTGTGGACAGGGAAATATTGTTAGAAGTCCAGCAGACATGACAACATAAGCAGCCATCACGCATTATAAACCTTGCATGTCTCTTGTACAAAAAGAACAAACTGTGCAATGCTCACTTTGCAGTTTTCATCTTTTATCATCTTTCTCCTGTTTGTCCTCTTTAAAAGAATATGACTGGCACATATCTGCACAGCTTATAGTGGAGAATATACAGTAAGAAGTGCCGTTCATCGTAATGATTTTTAAGCTTACTGAATCTGAAAACAATCAAGTAAGCAGGCTGGCGCTAGCTGACAGCAATCACTGCTTGCTGCTGGCAGGAGGGAACCTAAATTACCTCAACTAGTTGCTGGAAATTTAGTTTTTTAACAAAGCGAAATTCAATTTTTCTTTTATTCTATTCTTTGGAAGAGATTGGGGGTGCGGATGATCAATGGTTTGCCCCAGTGGGACTTGCGTCTCCATGGATGTGGTCTGTGCTTGCCAGGCCCCATTGTAATCGTACAGTAGTGTGTGCTGGAGTCATTTCTTAAAGAGCACGCTACAATGCAATCAAAGCAATTACTTAGAGAAGCACTTATTCAAGCACATTGTCAACCACCAACAGGCTTCTAATACTTCTGCACAGAATAGTGAGAAGAAACATAATCGAGTTTGAGTAGGCAAAAAAAACATCATGATGAGAAAAAGAAAAGTAAAAGTTTTAGACTTATTTCACAAATCTACGCCGGCACACTTTGCGCTCTTATTTCTGAGCGTGTAAATTGACGAATCAGGTCAACATTTATAATATTTCCCTCAATTGCAGCAGGGCTGAACAAGATTAAATTGAAAGCTAATAAGACATGATTCAGTGTGCAGGCAGCCATTAAATTCCCACCTATTCATTGTCAAGTCAATTTGGCATCTGCAGTTTGGGTGGCAATTTCTGTCTCACATCCATCACTGGCTCATCCCAATCCAAGGCAACCATCAAGGGACAGTTCTAATTCGCCGGTCTAATTAAAAGATAATGCATTTCAGCATTCACAGATGTCAATGGAGTTCATGTGCACACCTTAATCACAAGATGACTACTTTGATGCAGTGGGAGACATTGACAGAGCTTCTTGTTCATTCTCCGCTCGCTGCCCATTAAGGAGCTAAAAAAATTAGCTCACTGTGATGTACAATGGGGCTTCATGTCAAGGACAAACACATTCACTACACTCCCTTGGCTGATTGGTCTTACATTGAATACAGAGGGAAAGAAAGGCAACAAAAAAAAGAGTGAGCAGTGTTGGTAACAGTACACAACAGAGCGGTAAACAACATCAACCTTTTCAGTGTACCAAAGGTCACACAACAGCCCCTTTACCATGGCAACTATAAGTATTCAAAGTCTGATGCAGAGAAGTATGTGCTGACTTTGTTCTCTAAACAGTGAAATAACTTATGCAGCCGCCTTCCTCCCACATATTTGCTCTGCTTGACTAAGCTGCCAATCACTGTGACCGACTTACTTAAAAAACCCAACCGCAAAATAATTTATTCTTCAATCAATGTCAGCGAGAGTAAATACATACCTATTAATTGCACAAACCTTTGCTTCACAAAGACGGACTGCGGAGTCGGAATTAACAGGCTGCTCGCGAGAGACGAGAGAGAAGTTCACGCCACCTTTTACTTCCAACATTGTACTCAACTTTATTTTGACGATGACCAAGAGAGGTGACCGTAAGCCTGAGGCTGGCTCTCTGAATTGCATTGCGTTGCATGAAGTTTGCCCAACAACAGGAAATTGCTTGGAAATGTCACCTATTCGTTGGCACCGTGTCTCGAAAAAGAAAATGTTTGAGAAAAGGCTGAATGCCATTTCAGGCATGTCACGGACATCAGGCCTCCCCTGCAGCAGCCTTTTAATAAGCCATCTTGCTGTTTCTGCAGGCAGCTTTTTGTTTCTTTGATAACTCTGTCAGTCATTCAGCACCAGGTAAGATTTTCCACATGCTTCTTCCCTTCGGGTCAAATGGAAGGGTCAGTCAACTCATATATAACATATACAACACAACTTATTGGTTTGGGAAAGGGAAATGCTGCACTATATAAGCATTATACTAGACATAGGCAGACCTTAACTCAAATGACCTTCAAGTATTATTAGAAGAAACGCTTATGAAGTTATTTGTGTATAATAATTCAAGGTCTTTCAGTATCTTCTGCCAACAAAACAAAGCCATGAGGATCAACATCTAACACACATTTAGTTCAGCATCGGTCTGTAAAAGGCTCATAGATCACATTTACCTTCAACCTGTGTTGAATACAATATTTTATTCATTCATCTTTTTGTAATTCAATAAAAATAATCCACTGCTTTTTTTATTGGGGTCTTTTTAATACACTAAACTAAAGCACGACTAATTAACTCATTATTATCCTGGTAATGATGTATATTACTTTTTTCACCTGGATGAGGATTTCACCGAAGCTTAACTTTACTCTCTCGGTCTACTTTGTTTGGCTGCATATCTTATTTATTTGAAGGGAGGAAATGACTAAAATAAGATAGTAATATGAAAGTTCAGAGGTACACCAGTATGTTTCATCCCCACATATTCACAGAGGATGGAGACATTTTGAAATGTAATCCTCGGTGCTGCTTATGCGAGGGCCTCGATGGTCACTCCCTCTGAAATTAGCCGCTGGAACGAATCCTGCACACCTTAATGAACAGTCTTATCGCGAGCAAGCAGATCAAGATTAATGAGTTGTAATAATGATGCATACCTGTAAAGTGACATTCACTTCAAGGATATTTAATCAAGCTTCATCCTCCTCTGTTCTCGGCAAGATTCATAATTGGGACTCGGGATAGATTGTCGGGGATTGTTCCTCATAAAATTGCGTCCTGCGTCTTATAGAAGGAATCTTACAAGCTAATAACAGTATGCCATAAATATCAATGTGATTTGCATTAATCTCCATTAAATTACTAGAAAAATGATAAGGGGAGTTTTATATCAGACGAAATTATAACCCATTGTGTTTTGTATGGAGTTAACGTGATTTCGGACTGAAATATTGTTTTGCTCTTATCATGAATAACCTCCCTGCATTATACAGAAATACATATTTGAGTTATAAAGTCACATTTTCAATTAAAATGTACCATAACAGCTGTCGAACATCACCAAGCACAACTAAAAGGCAATTAACGGAGAGCAATAGGATTTCCACTGAAACTATATGTATTTGTGGTCATATGCAGATAAACTGCCAGTCAAATTAAACTGAAATGTGGCCTCCAGCATGTCATAAAGGCGTTCTGATTGAGCGCTGTATGCGACCATTCAAGAATGCATTATTAACAGAAGCAAATGTTTCCACAATACTTATCAGGGTACGATAGGAGAAAGCCACAGTAGCTCATTGGATGAAGTTATTGAAAAGATTAGGGACATTTTATTTTCTGCTTTTATATTTGATCTTGTTTTGTTTTATTTTTTTGTAAATATATTTCATATTGTGTATTAATTCTGGTGACAGAATGTAGTTCTTCAGTGGACTACATTTACCATCATCACCGCATTGGACTGCCACATGAAAGGTGGCACATTTTCCCTTTAAGAAATACTCACCATCATCCTCTTTTGTTTACAGTCGGTTAGGAGGAATTAACTGATGATGAGGGGGCTAATTGCACATGAATAATAGATGTGGGATGGGGCATTGAAAGACAACGGGCAGATCACACCTACATGTTCTACATAAATGCAATGGATCTGAAATCTTTTAGCATCGGTAACCACAAGAGCTGAGCCGGTGTGAAATATAAGAGGAGAAATTGTTCATCTGTGTGGTCTTCATTTCATTTCAAACACAAACAAAGGACACTGAGTAGGATAGACACCTACATCCTCAGCTCTAACCCTCATTTGGAGCTTGAGGACTCATTTACAACACATTATTATTTGATCACCAACATTTGCCGCAACAGAAGATATTAAATAATACGTTTGACTTTTATATTTTATGTTGTTTCTTTAGGATTATGTGTGCATCTTGAACACGTAAACAAAGTATAAACAACCATATGTCAACGTTTTACATTGTATAGCAGAGTAAACATGTTACAGTTACCTAATAGGATTAAGAAAGCGTAAAAGCGCTTGTATCTTTTATTCTCAGCCTTTCTCTTGAAGTAAGAAATCTATATCCAGTGCATCGTCAAATTAGTTAAAAGCTTCATCCCTGAAACTAATGTGCCAATAACCAGTTAACAGAAACATCACTGGTTAATTAATCGGGCGGTAAAACTTGTCTCTATGTGGACTCCCAGTCAGAGCAGACACAACCTTTTCAAAGAGAGACATTTTACAAAACAAATGTACACAAATAAACTTCTTCAAATTACTTACATGTTCGGCGCTGACTGTTTTGCATTGTCTGGAGAGGAATTTGGATTCATTCCAATGTAATTAGTTTACTTGGATGACTGACTTCCGAGGGACTTTCTTCGGGATTGTCTGTCTTTACAGCAGATTTTAATTCAATACTTTTTAATGCATACCACTTGCATTTCAGGGAGAAAACCTTCACTAAAAGAAACCTCTTCATTGGCTTTTTTTTATGCTTTTGATGCTGCCAGCACCGTATAATTGCGAAAATACCACATTTGTTAAGCATATTTCTTTTTGAGACGGTTCTTATGGAGTTGTATTGAGCTGTGTTACATTTAAAGATGTTTCTTTATGGTTTTCCAGAGTCTGTATATGTGTCTCACCCCCTGCAGGTGTAGCAAACTTGACTCTGAGTTTCTGGTTAGTAGGAGGTCAAATTATCTGTCAATCAACCAGAGGGCGATGGCCTCTGGCAGTTATATTTTAGGCAGGGCTATACTGGGTTTGATAATTACATTTTTATACTTCACATTTGATAATCTGATGAATACTTTCACCACTCCAAAGAAGACCTCCTAGACCAGCGCCAACCTTTTAGCTCATATCAGGTAAAGAGAGAGAACATGATTATATCTTCGAGAAGCTGATTTTAAACTCAAGGTTGGGAGAGCAGGAATCTCAAACCAAACTAGGTCCCCGATAATGATTGTACCTGCTTATGCAACAGCCCACATGAGTCAGATCCTCATCTATTGAACCAGAGGAGAGAACACAGCTTTTATAAACAGGAGCTTTAAGCATTTCAGATGTGTTCCACTCCTGTTTCCCATCTCTATACTGTGGGAGTTTAATCTCATTCCAACTGACATATCCCCAGGCACGTTTAAAAAAAACGACAAAAAAAACGGAAACAGAAACAAAAAAATTAGGACAGATTGAAGAAGATTTTTTTTTTTTGCCCGCTGAAGAGCACTCGGGTATTTGGGTATCTCTCTCTCTCCCGCTCTGTCTGTCGGTGTCTCTCACTGTCCATTTTCACAGAGATTATTTTATCTTATTTGCTGGGGTTCTGGCCGTTCTGGCCATAGGGCTGAGGGGGCTTTTATGGACTAATCCCCCACAAAGCCAGTAATAACCTGTCAGTTCATCCCCAGCCAACCCTCTTACCCCCGCCCCTCCTACCCCCCACCCATCCAAGTACCACTAACCATCCACAAAGATACCAGAAATCGGAAGAAAGGCAGGGGGCCAAAAAGAGAGAGCCGTGCGGTGGTAATGCCAGGCTTGAGGCACAGGGCCACGCATCCTAACTGAACCGTGAACCTTTTTTTTTTTTTTTTTACAGGAAATGGACAGATATCTTTCCACAATGAACTGTGACGGCAGAGAGCAGGTCTTCAAACGGCCGTTCTGTCTGATGTTCGTTTTCTGCCTAAAGTCTGGTGAGATGATAAGAACTCAAGGGAGAGAGAAAAGGCCAGGGCAGGGTGGGGGAGAGGATGTGTAGGTTCTACACGGGGTCACGGATACAATCAGAACTGATTGATGTTTAAAGGGAAGCTTTCAAAACACAAACTATTCAGTTTAGCCGATGTCTCGATTGCTCTCAACAACAAATATTTTCTTATAGTGAATAACAAACTAACAGTATATGTGGTGGGGGGGTTTCAGTCAGATTCCAGTGATTTAATATTCTTTTTTTATTTCACCAAATTAGAATTCAGTATTTATAAAAAACTAAACAATTTAAGCACCAACAAAGACATCCATAGTGATGAGACTCTGTCTTTGATCCCTCAAAAGGACAGATTAGATATTAATCAGGGTCGCTTTATGAAAATGCCATTCATATGTCCATCCGACATGGTGATATTGTCTGAGCTGACGGAAAATAAGAAACACGAGCTGTGAAAAGTCAAATGCATAGCACTATTAGTTCAGTGGATTAACAAGTGGATTAGCATTTTCTGCACATTTCTTGTGGTTTTTTCGAAAAGGCTTAACTGTCAGGATTATGTTTTCATTTGAACCCTATTCTGTCAGAAAAACAAAACAAATCAATATAGCTTGTTTGCCCATTCGAGGTTGTTGCACAGTTCTGCCTCGATGGCAGCCTACTACTGTGCGTGCAGGCTTTCATCTCATCCCTGCCTTGTCTTTCTGCCGTACCTTCCCTGTTGGTTATTTTTAATCTCCCTTCCCTTGGTCTCATCTGGGCCAGATGGAGTCTGCCCTGAAGCATGTGTTTGGGGCGAAGCTGCACTCCTGGTTAGCCTCTCTCACTCGTGGAATGAGGCCTGTCAGAAGGCATCAGGGTGACTCATCTCAGGAGGATGTGCTAACACATCATTGCCCCAGACTTTTCAGCGAGGGTTGATCGTCCATGAACAATGTAGTTCCCATCGCAAGCTCACACTTGGCCAATTCATCATCTGGCCTTCGACATGGAGCAGGGACATAGAGAAATAAGTTTTAATTCACGAGTTGTGAAATGTTTTGTTCGTCTTCGCCCCGCACTGGGATTGACAGCAGAACTCAGTTTCAACATTGAACTGTTATTTTTCTATTTTGTTGCAACTACACTGCATGACCTTTCAGTCTATAGCTCATATATTTAGTTTTGACTCACCCATGGGACTGAGTAAGCATGCATCCTCATATTCAGCAAGTCCCTGTTTGTACATAGAAACTAAATGCTCTGCAATGCTTTATGTGGCCTCAGTGGGAGTTTTTGTTTGCCACCTGTGGCATTTGCGATGAATTTTCCGCCAGTTTCTGGGTTATATCCCGTCCCATATCAAATTGCGCAGACAAGATTGTGTGATTTGCGCATTCTGTGTGTCCCCGCAGAGTTTAAATTTGGGGCTGGTGCATGGAAAGCGGACCCCCGTCAGAGCCCTGGCAAAGTTATGCTCTCTCTACTCAGACCATCCACTGGAGCAGCTCCACTGAGTCTATATAATATGCATAATATACACATTTGAACGTCCTAATACAATCAACATACAAATGTCATAATGCACCTTACTCAGTTATGCATCAATGCTAAAACAAACATTCATATCTTACTGCAAAACTAGGCCCTTATAAATAGAAAGCGTCAACAAATAGATTGGAATGTGAAATAAGCAACTGTGGAACAAATGTAATTATGCCTCTAACAGATCAAGAGTTTTGGAACAGCTTTAAAAACAACAAAATACATGACCAGTCCAGTTCCTTAAAGACAGTTGCTTGCACACGTTGTGTTTGGACGGTTTCTTTCTACATACATGTGTTGATTCTTCCCAGGGTGCACAGGAAACCTCTTGTGCACATGGACAATACGCATTATTACATTAGTTTTAGTATATCTCTCTTAGGAATTACTTCATATCTTGAGACAGAGCTTCTGACAGGCCTACGGTATAAAGGGAATTGGTGAATAGATGTAATTTAGGTTGGAGTATCAGAGATGCTCATAAGTAGCATACCCTTGGATTATTATAATGAGGGTGTTATTGCTCTTGTAGAATTACTTAAATCCTTGTAAAACCACTTTTTAGCTAGTTATTTACGGCTCACAGAGGTGTAAGAATGATTAGTGAAACAATGCCTTCTAGCCGTGATATAACAATTTCAAACCCACAGTGATGTGGGTTTGAAATTGTTACAGGCATTTCCTCTGTTAGCGCTATCGTTTAGATAACTTTTGTTTTCCGTGTTGCACATGAAATTCATATGAAACAACAATTGCTTTGATAGCAATATATTTATTTTGAGGAAACACACACTACACACACACACTATGCCTTGGAGACGTGTTCATGTAATGGAGTGATTATTCCAAAGTAATCAGCAGCCGGGCTTGCATATGAAATCCATTGCCTCGAGCCTTCAATGAAAAATGTACATCTCAACATGTTTTTTTCAAATGTACATCTACACCGAGTCAGGAATGTTACACGGGCTTGCCAAAAGGAGAAATTGAAGGATGGGTTTTACAGTACAATCATCTAGTGATTCGTCCCCATGTGTTACAAATGATATTGCTTCATAAGGAGCATACACAGACAAATTCACACATTTGAATCGTGCAGATCTCCACGGAGGTCCACATGCGCACACACAGACGGAGACACTGCGTCCCTAAGCAGGCAGGAGGACGGCAGTGTGTGTCCCTGGGGCAGGATGATTCAGTGTAGATGCACTTAGAGCACCGTGCGGTTCCACTTCCACTTTCTTTTGCATTGTTAACTCCTTCCATGGAGAGCGGACTCAAAGTGTTGTGTGGCCATGATCCTTGAGAAAACTCATATCCTCTCTTTACCTCACATGCAAGACAGAGACAGAACAGAGGACACAAGATAACATACTGCATACAGGAGAATTAAAAACACTCTAGAACTCAATTCAAGAAAGTTTGAAATGCTTCAACTTTATGTTGCAGATATATATATATATGGATTTTAGGTCCAAACGTGTATTCTTACAGTACTAGTGATATTGATTGCTCTTAAAAGTTACACGTGAACTGCCCTTGAAAGGGCTTTGGGGAATTCAAAGATTATAGGCTGCTGTTAGGGCCTACAAAATCAGGGAGTGTGTGTACCTTAAAGGTGTACGCTTTGAAGTAATGATAACCACAGTCCTTCTAACCCCCGAGAAGCTATAACCTTCAGTCGTATTGGAATGCTGGCAGGCTTCTTGTGTCCAGTACACGAGGAGCACATTTACACATTAGCATTAAGTAGAAACATATTTTTATTTCTTTGTCTTCCACACGCAGTTGGTCATACATTTTTAATGGTTAGTATTCCTGGGCAGTGAGCAATGGAGCATACTTGTTATCTTTTATGTTTCTTTCACTGCATTCACCGCATTGAAAATCAGTAAACAGTCCTTGTTTATATCCACTCTGTGCACCAGTCAGCCTTGTGTGTGTGTGGTTATTCAGCAGATAGATAGATGGATGGATAGACCTAGTGAGAGACAAAGACAGACATATGGCATGTACAAGATACTCAATCCTCTGCATCCTAACAGCTGACAGATAAAGTAACTATAAATGCATTTTATAAATATTACAAACGTGAACTATTTAGCAATGACGCTAATTATGCACAGTCAACTAGGGACAAGGGTTGAACATGAGCTGTAGCTATAAACTCTCCGTGCAGCACATCTGCCCTGTATTTGAACTATGTTGAATTGCGTCGTCCCCATGAAATAAAAATGAAGTCAAAGAGGCGGGTGAATAATATGGATCGGTAACACATTAAAACTTAAAAGATGAAAATATCAAAAGGGTGCTTACACCTGGCTGGAACCACACTCTCATCTGTGTGTTTCCATAACTCTCCACAGAGCCAAACACCAGATGTGCCAAAAAGCATTTCTTTCTTTAACCCACAGCATTGCGAGCACTTGACATGTCTTCACTCACCAAGCAATTGATTTATAAAGCAGCCTAACCAGCCTGAAGGAACAATATCCTGTACTGCCCCTCACTTCTGTATCCCTCATTAGAGCCATGATTGGCTCGGACATCCCTGGAGATAGTCATATTAGGGACCAAGATACCAATGGTCCCCTATCTTAGAGATGACAGCTAGTTGTCAAAGGTTTATCATCTGGCAGTGCTCTCAACCAATCTAACGAATCAAATCCCCGCCATTCACCGTTCTCCAAGTCCATCCCCGTGGCGTGCTCTTTCTGCTCTGTACTCCAGCTCACGGAAATGAAGGCAGAAGGGCAGGCATAGATGACGGTAATACAGAGAAAGGCAGAGAAGAAGTGAAGGGTGAGAGAGAGAGACAATCTTCCTCCCGCTTAATTTATAACTCACTCTGACGCAAATCTGTCAGTCCAGAGACTTCATCTGCCATGTAAGCCTCTCTCCACATTTGAAAATTAAAACTCAAATTCCTGCATCTCGCAGGACATCATCTGTGTTTTGACGAGCGGGGCCAGCTGTGCACAGATGTGTGTTGATGCATGCGGGGTAATTGGAGAGTCTGTATTCCATAAAGGACCTATTATTTCCTGTGATGCTGATTGGCTGTGGTGTGCAGCGCCTCCTCCCGTTGCTCAAGCAGACCCATATCCAAAGGTCAGATATTGACTCTAATATGCCTCCGTTATGCCACTCATTAACCTCATGATGGCCCGTAGAGACTTTGAGAATGTGACTGGTGGCAGAGGGGGAGACACGAGCCACAAAGGAATCCGCTGTCACTGGGTGGACTGTGATACAGGGGCCCGAGGAACCAGCCAGCCAGTCTGCTATCGATCTATGTGGATTAGGAGGCCCTTGTCTGTGGGGGCATCTCCCTCAGCTGACAGATTATTGCTGGCTTTGCTGGGATTTGGGCCTTGAAAAGACTCCCAGCACAATAACTTTGTATGGAAGAGACATATCTAATAAGATACCAATAAGCTCAGAAAGAGAGAAAAAGGGAACGAAAGGGTTTTTTGGAAAGCTTCCGGCAAAGGGAGGCAATCTCATTTCTTTCTTCCCCTTTTTGTTTTTTCTTGCTTCATTCCTCCGTTCTAATTCTCCTTCAATTCTAGAATTGCACAAGTGGGATTTACAAAACAGATTGACTCCCTTTATTAGTTCAGTATGTCATTATACATGCAGGCTTTGAAGCAGGGCTGAGTTTTTCTACTGTATTTGAATACATGCACTGTACAGGGACTGCATACAGGCATTACAATGACCTCAGAGTTCTCTCATCAGAGCTGATGAGAGAGTCAAATCATCAAGGGCCAGGTCCAAACTGCACCCGCACTGCATCCAATCCTCAATCTGCACGCAGAGCACACGGTGTCGGCCAAATACAGCAGAAGGAGATGAGAATTCGGTGCCAGGCATGACTTAGTACGTAATTAAGGCCCTGGCTCAGGAATGGCAAATCAACTTGCTTCATTTCCCAAAGGAGTTATGAGAAGTTAGGAAGGATAAAGGCAAGCAAGGTATTCATTTTCAGTGCGCTGTCTGCAAACCTCACTGTGCTGAGGTTTTATAAGACACAGAAACATGCTGTATACCAGGCGAAGAGTTGTCAGGAAGTTTTGCTCGCAGAAGTTACTTTTGCAATCAACGGCCGGATGGGTATAAAGGGGGACAAGGAGCTGTAGCCTTTGAGGCATGGTTCATCAAATCAAAAAACTGTGGTCAAAACATGGACGCCATTAAAAAATGCTGTGGCTTTTTTGGTACACTATAATTTTTTCCTCTCTCTCTCTCTCTCTCTCTCTCTCTCTCTCTCTCTCTCTCTCTCTCTCTCTCTCTCTCTCTCTCTCTCTCTCTCACTCTCTCTCTCTCTCTCTCTCTTCACTCTCTTTTTCCTCATCACACTTCAGCCTCCACTGATGATGCCCTGAAGCAGAGCCTGTGTGGGTTGCATACCAAGCAGTGTAAGGCTGCTTTAAAAGCAAGCGGCCAAAGAAGTCGAGAGGGGTATCAAACAAGCTGCTGAATATGCATATATAAATGACCTGTTCAGTAATCATGAACAACCACACAGCAGCTTTTCTAGGGGCTGTTGTGACACAGCTGGGCCGCAGCCCCATTAGTCCCACAAATATGTCTTTCAAATCAGTGGTTTGGAGGCATTTCTGTACACACGCAGAGTAAACTCAGATCGTGTTCCGTGAGCAAAATGCTTTAATTCCTGCATAATCATGAGGTAGAGTTTGTTTCTTCAAAGGGTCACAAACTCTGATTACAACTTATTATTCTGCCTGTGGAGTAGTTCGGTGTCTATAGCATTTGGCAGGTTGGGTTTTGATTGGACGCCTGGTTGTTGGCCGAAAGAATGTGTTTCTCTATGATAATGGCGTTGTTCTTTTTCAACTGTGCACACTTTCTGCAGATTTCTGTAGATCATATAGCTGTAACAGTATGCAACTATATCCCCAAATATACCTACATCTGTACAGTGTGGCCAATGAGGACGCTGTATTTGTTTCCCTATGCTATGCAGATAAAATGTGTATTTGTAATGCTGCAACAATGCTGTGGTGTCTTCACATTGACTGTGATGACTTTGAGAATATTAATATACAGATTCAAAGGTGCTCGAGGCCAAAGACTTGGAAAAGTAGTTACTTTTAAGAGAGAGGGAAACATTAAAGATGAGAAAGGTGAACAGTTTATCGAGTCTAAAGATATCCATCCGATAATTTATAATTCATAATTGAAATATCTATGTTTCTGTATTTCCGGCACAAACTTTTCTCGTGCAAGATACACACAGCGGCTCTTCATTGGGCTGCTGATGAAGTCCTGCAGGGACAACACAGCATCTTGTCTGCTCGCTCAGGATGAAGATGAGGCGGCAGCACAGACAATATGTTGCTCACTTTAAGGAGAAATAGGGGAACACACACGCTTGTTCTGGTGTCACAGAGGGAGGTGAGAGCAGTCTTAATCAAATAAATGTAAGAACTCTCTCCTTTACTTGACCATAGACCCTTCTGTCTTTGAAGATGACACAACAATACTCTCCCAATGGCCTGTTCTGTGTCAGCGTCTTCACACGCTCTCTCTTTCACCCGCTCCCCAGGTGGCTGACAGTGCTGACAGTCAGGCCCATGCACTGGAAGACCCACGCTCTCTCCGTAGGCAGGCTGCTTTGACGCTGATAGATTATTCTCTCTCTCTCTCTCTCTCTCTCTCTCTCTCTCTCTCTCTCTCTCTCTGTGTCTTGCTCTCTCTCCCTCTCTGGATTTTTGCTGTATTTAAAACCCAGCAATCTGTTTACTGTAGGATTACTGCTATTGTATGTTTCAAATTTGACAGCTGCTTCATTCAACTCCCCAGTGTGGAGGCTGCACGATAAGGCCGATATGGGTTTCTAATCTTTTCCCTGCCTAAATCCTTTTCCAAATCTTCTATTTCTTTCTCCCTCCCCATCATTCCTTGCTGTAAGATTAGAGCATTTTCCAGCACAACTCTTGGCTTTTGGCGCAGAGCTTCTGGAACACTCTGGTAGGACTGCTAATGAAGGGAGATGCTCCTTTGACAGCTGTTGCATCTGATGCAAAGGTTCCTGTATAAAGGCCGCAATCAAACACCCTCCACAACCCTGTCTCCATTGTATGTGGGTGTGTGTAGCGTGCATTGACAGCATGCTAAAAATAATTGGGTGACTGGTAAATATCACTCATGGAGGCAGAATGTGATCTCTTCGGGAAACTGTTTCATGGAGGGTTTTTGGAGGATATGTTTTATTGAGATATAGATAGCCACTAAAATGTACTGACATATATACGAAGTGTAATGTTTCTTAATGGGCTTTTTCTGCTTGGGGCCCCTTCTAAGCAAAATGAATGTTCATTCACAGATTGCACCAGCTGATTAATTCAGTGTTGAACCTGCAGCTCTGCCTGTTGTGATTCCTCTGAGGGCCCTCAAAGCCTCGCACTGCATAACACACAATCTCCTGACTAGAAATTCTATTTAGGCTAGGCTTCGGGGAAACTGATGGATTAATATTGGTACAGTAGCAGCATTTAGCAAACACGCATCCATCACAACTTTTACAAAGTATGACTAATGTCTGATTCTATAGAGCATTAGCCACTGCACCAGCTTAGCTCTTGAAGCATTATTTTTCTTCTGTGAGGAGCCAGCTTCCAATTATGCATGAATCAACAGAAATGACAGTTATCGCTGAAATGTATTGCTGATGGCAGCCGAGTTGTCCTCTGTACCTTTCGCTACCTGCGGATGATACAATGGAAAATATAATAAAGGACATCACGGCATGTTGGATTGATTTATTGCAGGTCATGTCCCTCCATATGCATCAGAACTCTTCAATTCTGCACAGCTTTGTAATGGTTTTACCTCTTCTTTGCTTTACTGTCACCAGTCTAGTGTTTGCTCAGGTTTGAGGAGTCTTATCTCCCACATACAGGTATGCTCTTTGTGTGATTTGTCAACACAACTCAACCTGTGGCTGTGTCGCAGAGGCTCTTCAGCCCTTTTGAGACAGCTTCAAAACACGGAGAATGAACTACTTCACAAAAGAAAATAGACTTTGCCGAGCGCAAGCCTCTAACGAGTGTCAGACGTCCCCGCACAAATGTCATTTGGGTGATTTACAAGCATAACCCAAGGCTAAAGGTTCCTTTGATGTGGAATAAAGAAATCTTTAGATATCACAGGAAAGCTGTACTCTCTATCCAGGGATTGTGAAGACCAAGAGCTGCCTTTCTTATTGTGGGATTTGTAATAAAAAAAAAGGCAACTCTGCATATTTTAATGTAAAAAAATAACACATTGCATGAACATCAATGGGCATATTTTGTCCACCAAACATATTTCTTGTTTAATTAGCTAGTTAGTGCGAATAGGGTATTGCTCATTGTTAGTGGAGGATTATGTGGCAATGCAGTTACTGACTACACTTGAAGGTTTAAAGAGTAAACACTGCCAGCTTCAAAATGGCTATGAATAAAAGGATCCTTGGATGAGAGGATTTTACGATCACTCAATGCTAGAATGGGATTTGGATTGATACTGTCACTCTGGGGCTATGGCCATTTTTAAATCATTACCACATTATGCGGTGTCTATATCTATAAAGATAAACATGAAGAGGAAACACTTTATTTATATGGGGATGGAGAAGAAAGAGAAGGTGAGACGCAGAGGAGGAAAATTGATTTTTTCTTTTTTTTTTTCTTTTACATTATTTTCAACAATCAATTGTATCTGTAGAAAGTGAAACCAGCTCGGGCTGAAATGGCTCTGTAGAAAAACGCAGTTAAAAAACCCCTGTGTGGTCAATACCTTTACATTCCCTTGGAAGCATTGTAACAGATGCATTTTAACACGAAGAATGTGGCACAAAGTGGACCACTAAATCTTTTCATTTGTGCACATAAGATCCAAGCATGACAGCGGCAAGCAGATTTACACTTTGCGATGACAATCCATAAAATATCGAGCCTCTTAATCAGCAAAAAGGAGCAGCACTCGACTGCCAATTCGTGACTTTTGAACAAAAGATGTGTATTTACCACTGTAATATACTCAAACCTGTCTATCCTGGACGTAGCCACTCTCATCATTTGTCTTGTGGCGCGACTCAGTGCAAGTGGAGGAAATCTGGAAGCGGGCACGCTGAGAATTAATGCCGCAGTGTGAAACTACTTTTTTTCATTTTCTTGTCTCTTTCTATTTTTGTTTTAAAATGATTTTTTCATTATCTACTTTTCTTATTTCTTTGCTCCCTCTTCCTTGAAAAGCTATACGTGTGTAGTACATGTCTAATCAGTGGAAGACATACAAGCCACAATCTTTTTTTGAGCAACTGGCTTTGTTGTTATTTTTGTCACTTCGTCGTTGTATATTCAATATATAACTCTCTGATTTATATTATGGTATGTATTGCATAAACTAAATATGGAACCTGCTCATTTTGCATGGTCAACTGGGGAAATAAGACCACGGCTCTCGTAACCTAATAATGTGAATAATTTATACAATATGACCCACGAGTTTGGACAACCGTACTATGAATACACAATCATAGAAGAACAAATTACATTAAAAGTTTCTTTCCAGCCTATAATTCTTATATCAAAACACGCAGAGCATAGAGAATCCCCAGAAGCTTTCATAATGAGAATAACATTCAAAAGCATGCGGATGTAAAAATTCAGCACATGTACTGTTGACAGGCAGTGTACATCTTTTTCTATAACATGCACAGAATGTAAAGAAAATGACAAAACGTCAAAACGGCTTCAAAATGAATTCCCCATTTGCTCGAACGTCGTCCTGCGTTGACTTTACAGATCAATTTAAATCAAAAATGATGCAGCGGCAGTCTGGGATTACAGTGTCACATCAGCCCTGTCACTTTGTCTTACTGATAACATTCATTATAACCACGGCTATTAAGAGTGTTGGAACTATCATCAACTAAAAGCAACGCTTTGAAGTCGTACTATATCACTTCATCAAATTGTTATTTGTAATCATCTATTCATATACCTCTATGACAGAGCCCAAATTGGCAACAGCTGATGAAAGGTTTTCTTGCTCAGCTTCAGGTCAAACTGAAATTTGAATTATACACTGTAAACGTTTAAAATACTGCAGTTATTGGGGGCACAATTGGTCCATTTTCCAATAGAAGATAAAAACCTTTCTATTATTTAGTCACAGCATCAATGCTTTTGCATTTCTCATGGCAGCGTATGAGCATCAGTATTGGTTGCAGTCAACTTGTGTGATGCGTCGTGCTAATGATTCAACATTTGGCAGGACAGATTGTGGAAGATAGTTAACTGATACCCACAAGGCGTTACTTCTCTACAACACCTGCTGAGCCAGCAGCGTTCATGCACACTCGGTGTTATGTCCGTGCAACAGTTACGTCCAGTTGTGGCGTAAGCGAATAACCAGATCGCCAAAACTCGCAGCAACAAAAAAGTCCCACTGCTGTAACAACAGGACTCCTCAACCCTGTGATTCGAATCACTTGCAAGCGGTAACAGCGCGAGTCACGTGACTCTCAACTGGGATTTAACAACGTCGGCCACAAAGCTGGTTAACTGCTCGCAATGGCTGTTGAAATTGAAGTGATATTAAAAACTATTTCAGTCCCCGGCCACACAGATGTGGCACCGATCCAATTATAGTATCGATTGTCAGTCAGAACCAAAGATGTATGCGACCACTAACGCAAGGAGGGTTTCACAGCAGAACATAAATCAAACTTAAATTTGGTCGTTTTTTTCGTATTAACAATTTCTCAGGTAATTACAGTTATGACCAAGTTAAGTGCATACAAACATACATAATTACTGATTTAGTAGAAACACGGTGTGTATTCAACTCTGCGGAGAATGTTAAAGGTCATATTTGTGTTGTATTGGAATACATTATATTGTAAAGTGTTGGTGTTTGGTCTGTGTTGTACATATTATGCCTCCTTGTATCTCTCCCAAAGTCACAACTTTGTCATGTTTTAAAATCTCCAGTGTCATAAATGAGAATCCCTCAGTGACAATGCAACTCAATTCTTTAAGAAAACCTACTGCATTGGAAACAAGTGAAATGTTCTCACTCCACCGGCACATTTTCATTAGTTTTTGAACACAAAGAGTCAGATTTTAGTGCTGACTGCACATTATTTTGCAGTGAATATACTCTCTCTTCCCTTTCACCCACTTGTCTCTGTTCCACACTATCACTTTAACTCCCTGCCAATCTTGCCTCCCTCACCACCACCACCACCAGCACCTTCATCGCCTGTCTGCCCGCCCCCCCCCCCCTCTGCACTCGCCCCCCTGCCGCGCTGCGCCGCTTTCTCCCTGCAACATTTGTCTCTCATTTGGAATGAAGAGGAAATGCCTCCCTGTGGGCTCACAAGTGGCCCATCCTGAGGGCTGGCTGAGATTGATGCCTGTGATCCAGCTGTGCTGATTTACTCCCTGCTCTCACAGGGAGTGGGAGATTAGACTGTGCTCTGCTGGAGAGGACGAGAGGGTGAGGCAGACAGACAAAACGAGAGAGAGAGAGAGAGATGTCATGTGTTAGATGAAGCCCTGTGGGTCCTCTATTAGCACTTCCTCTTCTTGTCCCAGACCACGCCTTTCATTACCTCTCAATCTAATTGTGCTGCAGGAGCTGCATTGGATGATGAACCACTAACTCTTCTCCAATTGCTGAACATATTCAGACGCAAACATGATACATACATAAGGTTTGTAACGCAAAAAGGAAACAAAACAAATCTGTGTATTGGCATTCAATAACAAAACATGTCTCGAATGACCATTCCCCCTTGTAGAGCAGAAGCAATCTATAGCTGTAATCTAAACATTGATTCTAACATTATCCTCTTCAGGTCATCTGTATTCACCCAACAGGGACGGGCGTCCTAAATTTACCTTGTCGCCTTGTTGGCTCATCAGGCCCCTCCCCGGCCATCAGCCACAAATTGAATGTGGTGATTGATCACAGGACACGGAAGAATGACAACACTTTATCACCTCAGCTGCTGACATCACACTGCAAGTAATCTATTACAGTGAGACACAGAGACGTTAGCTCGTGACACTGAAATCTATTGTTGTACCTACCGAATTACAAGTCCCTATATGTTGTAGGAAACAGGAGGTGGTTATATATCACTTTAGTGTCATCTTGAAAGAAAGTTTAACTCATACGTTCTGGATTTTATTGCAAAACTTGACCTTGTAAACCGCGGCTTCAAACTCCCAGGAGGAAACTCGCTGAAGCTGAATGAGTAATTTACTGTACATTTCTATTTTCAAATGAAACGTGTTTTTGCTGTCAAATGTATTTGCTTTGCGATACTAGCATGCATGTTCAATGTAGATTAATCTTCCCATCTTGCAAGTAAAAGACAGGAATGGAAGGCTTTGTTTTGAACACTTATTGACACTTGAAATCTTGCTGTCTGCCAGAGCATAATCTCGCTGGCTGCAAAGAAAATGTACTTTTCCCTTTGAGAGTTTTACTCCAGTGAGTTTTATGCACTGAATTTATGGTTTTAGAAAAATGAGCTGACAGCACACTGCCTGCTCTGCCCATTTCACCTTTAACAAGATAGATGCTGGCACTGATATAGTTCCTTGGAGGCAAGGTTGCACACAAATGCTCTGTTGTGTGTTTACATGTTTACTGTGTGTGTGTGTGTGTGTGTGTGTGTGTGTGTGTGTGTGTGTGTGTGTGTGTGTGTGTGTGTGTGTGTGTGTGTGTGTGTGTGTGTGTGTGTGTGTGTGTGGGAATTGCATGGCCATCTGCATGCGTGACCGTTATGAATTAAGAGACTAGCACTTCTGTGGCAAAAGGGATGCCTTTGCTCTTTAATTCAGTAAACACTGAGATCTGTAATGGCTTTCATGACCTTTTAGGAGGAACCCATTGGTGTATCTCTGGCTCAGGGGGCATTGATTAGGTGGCAGGAGGAACAAACGACTTGCTGGAACTTGATGTGTGCGGGCCTTACGCTCCCTCCCGCTCCCTCCCGCTCCCTCCCGCTTCCTCGGGCATACAGTTGGCGGCGTCCCCTGTGCATCTCGGAAGGGGTTTAGTGCCAAGGTCTGATGAGAGGACGCCGTATCGAACTGTTTGCACAAGACTTTATCCGAGAATATAGCACATCGGACACAATTTTAGACAATATCAGTGTTTAGGTGTTTTATCTCCCACATAATCATGATGTGTGCAGTAGCTGCTCCAAACAAATAAGTCCCATTGAGCTCGTATATAGATACATATACATGCACATACTTAACACACAAAAAGGCACCCTCTCGTGCACTCAATGTATAGACAGTATAAGCACACAAACCCCCCCCCCCCCCACCCCTGCACCTGTTGTCTGCATTTCCTTCCAACATTCCCCCCCCCCTGAGATCCAAGGCGGTTATACCAGATACTGTAATCTCCTTCAAAGAACTGACAGAGTCAAGATATTATTTACTTGCACACAGTAAACCCAGTTATAGCAAATAAAGATAAATACAAGGACATAATGAGCTCTGAGAAAGTAGTATTTGCTGGCTCTCTGAAAGACAGTAGATTGAATTGTTTCACCAGCCCGGCTTTGCTACTATAAAAGAAATTCCAATTTCCATGCTAAATTGCACCGAACTCACCAGGACACCGAAATTGACAAACACAAAAATTACATCGACACAAATTGGTGTTCGCTTTGGATTCTAAACAACTGAGAGTAACTTTATTTTTTACATGTTCTGTGTGTGTGTGTGTGTGTGTGTGTGTGTGTGTGTGTGTGGTGCAGACAAGGCAGTTGTATGTTTCATCCGTCGCTCAGAGGCGGCAGGCGGGAGCACGACTACTATTCAGTGGTCGATTATTATCAGTTAATTAATTGTTGCGTTGAAAATGAATTTACATTGATTATTATTGTTCTGTAAATGCTCTTATTCTGTCTCATCTTGTACTGATTGCTATGTTTCTGCTGTGAAGCCCTTTGGGCTGCAATTCTTGTATGAAAGGTGCTTTACAAATAGAGCTTATTATTGAAGTTTTTTAATTTTACTCTTTAAAAATGAGTTAAGTCATTAAAATGAACGTGTCATTTAATAATAGATTTTTATTCTATAAAAAGTGAATTTAGAACATACAGTATGTATTTCTGTCATCATGTGTCTTCTACTCTACTTCACGGTTAAAGCAGTAAAATGCTTCAATTAATGAACTTGATTCCAATTAACCAATTAAAGTGTATACGGACGGAGGAAGTGGTTGCCCTTTCTCTCTGGATGTGAAGGATCAGCACCTGTGTGACATTTGCAGCGCCAGTAGAGGGCATTAGCAGGTCAATGGAGTGGAGAGTGAATACAGCAGTTTAATTAAACATTCCCTTTAGAAATGGACACAAACAAAGGGTTTGCAATGTTTATGTTTGCATTAATGCAAACGACAGATGTACTTGAATGTCAAGACAATATTGATTGAAAGTCTGATTGAATACACGCTGTTCTGCACAGCAACACGAAAGAGGTGTTAAATTACATACGTATAAAAAGCTCTTATTTGTTTTACTAATTCAAGTACTGCAAGTTTTCATGAGAACCACTGTAATAGTTGGATAATTGCACATGAATAATGTAATTCAAAGTTGTATCCAGTCTATTTTAAATATATATATCTCAGCGATATTAGTTCTCATGCCCCTATTGTGCCACTTTATGTAATTACAAAAGCCCCACATCGTCTGTGAAAGTTCAATCATAACACGAGATGCAGACACGGAAGCGGGAGATATCCTGTGGACTTACTGTACAATGAGTTTAAAACAGGGAATCTATTAGAACGGCTGTAAATATGTCCTTCAGTTATGGATCCGTTCATAACCGCGCGTAAAGTATAACCTTACCCAAACCCCCTTCCATATCCATTAATGGACTTCTTGACATGCGGTTTAGGCTGCTTAGCCACTTTTTTAATCTGTTTCTGCCGCCCCCGGTTTATGTGGGTAAGGAAAATCAAATAAACAGATGTTAATCTCACTAAATTAGAGCACTGGCGCCTCTTCCAAGCACTAAGTACGGCATTATCTATCACATGTTTGAGTCTGGTTTCCCTCATGCCTCTTATATATATATATATATATATATATATATATAGAGAGAGAGAGAGTTTTTAGAAGAACATCTCTTGTTTATGTTGCTAACAGTTCCACTGCAGTTCTGCTTAATGTGAATAATGGTGTGGAATACATCCTTGTGTGATAAACATTATTGCAAAGCATTTGCATCATACAAGCACCTGACTGTGTGTGTGTGTGTGTGTGTGTGTGTGTGTGTGTGTGTGCGTGTGTGTGTGTGTGTGTGTGTGTGGCATCCGTGTGTTCCTGTCTGTGTTCCTGTGACAGTCGGTAGATGTTTGCTGTTATTTTTGCCGGCGTTCAGAGCAAATATCCGCGTGTCCCAGCTGAGGAGGCATTACAGGCTGTTGATTTGAGCTGCTCTCGGGACTCCCGACCCTAATCTGCGTCTGTTCTTAGGTGTGTTGTACAGGTGGTCGATCAGGGGAGGAAGGCTGGGGGAGTTTGGTTAATTAAGCATGGTAAACAGCAGATAACTGCAAGCCATCCTGGTGGGACCATAAAAGCATCAGACTGCAAACACCATCCGACTACCTGAGATACACACCATTCAGTCTTTTCTCTCGCCTACATTGGCTCAACATATATTCACACGTCGCTGCTGTGAAGGTTAAGGGTGAACTGAGAATGTGACCAGATTCCATTCTCGGAGTGGAGGAGGTGGTTGCTTTGTTAACGATAATGATAATGCCTGCGACGCAGAGGGCATGCATTATTTACCGCAACAAGAGGTGGGTACTAATTGGGCCAGTATTCAAAGAAAAGAAGTGCATGTGTGTGTATTTGCACGCGAGTGTGTGTCGTTCTGAAATCACAATTACTTTGGAGTCAAAAATCAATGACCATCATGACAAAAGTGATTTTTAGATTTCTTGTTTTTCTTGTTATTATTCAAATGAAGAGAAAAGCAATCTTTGAGAAAACATCTCTTCTTTTAACGTCTTTTACTCTCTCAGTGTTTGATTGACAGCGGACCGGAAAGGGACAACGCAAACAAACCTTCGCTGTAGTTTACAATCCAAGCACAGATAGTGTTTTGTAAGCAGTAGTGTCGATGAATGGACAACACCATCTACACCGTGGCGGCCCATTTTGCACAAAAGCACAGTGTATTCTCCCGCTCCCCCTCGCGTGCTGAGCGTGTATCTTATGTCCCGCTGGTTTCGAGTCAGCGGCGCAGCTTAACAACCCACCAATGTTTACATTTGGATGTAGGTTTTTAAGCTGTAGACTGCAGTGTGCTACAGCTGACTAGCGAATTAGCTATTCAGCCTGCAATCTGATGTTAGCAGTGTACATCTCCCCGGTGGATGTTTGTTTGGTAACTCGCTCAGCAGGCCCGAGCTGCAGGGCGAGACATGTGTCTTTTGTTTTCTATTCTTTTATGAAAGAAGACTACGATTGCTCGAAAGCTAAAGTCGGTTGCTTGTTGTTGTTAATGTTTATTGTGCTGTGTGACCGTCTGCTACAACTCTCACGTTGCTGTTTTTGCACACAATTTTAAATTAAATGATTTACTGGCTCTGTGCAAAGAAGTTCTGCATCTAAATAATTAAACCTGAGATGTTTTTACACTGAGTTTGATGAGAAACACTAATCTGTAATGTATTTGTATTTTAAAGCAAATTACTTACAGTTCATATCTTTTCTTTTTAAGCGCCTGCACCCTAAACATGTGTGTGAGGGACACAGTGCATGCTGTGGTGTTACATTATATTACATGTCAACCACTTTGCAGTTAAAATTATATTTGTATCAAAATGAATCTTTATAGAAATGAAAACAACCTTCCATATGACCGCTGTTAGTATGCTATTACTTTCATATCAATTGATGTCTCCTGTACCGTTGCACTGAGATCTAATCAGACTATCACAGTGCACATTTAACACCATGCTTTGTGCTATCATATTCAAACTACAGCATCTGCAACTGAAGTGGGCTCTGCACTGTGTTTCTTTGATGGCTTTATTGTCCGACTGTGGTCTGTTTTAGAAATAACTGCATTTAAAGGAGACATATCATATCGTACAATCTCTGGCCATATAGTAAAAGCCTGGCCGCATGTGTGCCATATCATTCTGGACAATCTTTACGTTTTATCAAATGATCATTTTAAATACTTTCCTCTGTGAGCCAAGAGTCAAATGTCATTTCTACCACAAACAGATCATTTCACCAATGATCTCAAACCTAAATGAAATGAACTCCTTACAATTACTCGTGCAACTCTTAAAACCATTAAAGGCCAAATGAAAAATATGTTCCCATCAACCCGAAGACCTACAATCATTATTTTCCCACTTGTGTTTGGTAGCATCTATGTGACCATTAACTGCAGCGCTCTGTCCATTCACACTCAATGATCACACAATGACAATTGTAAAAGCTTTTCCTGTAAAATATAGTGTTCGGACTCAGACGATGGCGACCATCGTATCGGGTACCCAGGGTGAAGCTAACCTCTTTCGCTCTCTCCTCCCTTCCTTATCAAGACAACAGTGAATGTGCTCACCAGGCTGTGAAATGAAAATCATTGATGGCCTCTCTCTCAGCATCAAAGAGCAGCCTTCCCTTTCCCCTCTGTGCCCCATTCATGGGCATATTGAAAGCCATAAAATATGACAATTCCGCTATATCATCCAGGTTAAACTTCCACGTAATTGCATTAAACCAATCATACTTCTTTTTACTTGGTCCGTTCTTTTCCCCTCATGGTGTACATACGGACAGTGATGCATTAGCTCATATCACGGTGGTAATGAGAGGACCTTGGTCTCCTCCGTGGTGACACAGTGACCCAAATTAACAAATATAGGGAGAGTGTCGTGTGTGTGTGTGTGTGTGTGTGTGTGTGTGTGTGTGTGTGTGTGTGTGTGTGTGTGTGTGAGAGAGAGCAGGGTTGCATTTCTAATATATATTGTACTGTGTATCTGTATAACACATATTGATGTATTTGTTACAACCATTTAAAAGTCTTGTTAGTACTGAAAAACTAAGAGTGAGGTGCAACAACAGTTTGACTCGGTTGCGTTCTGCGCCTCTGGATGTGTTCGGTGGATCTACAGAGATCTGAGTTTAGTTTGTTTTGGCAAAGCACAGGAAGTGGCAACCTTCCAGTGTAATGTGGCCAGGGTTGATAACTGCAACACGGCCCAGGTTACGCTCTGCCCCGCGCGGTCGGACTGCGAGATTTGGTGGGATTACCAGCGAGGAAATGTTGCTATGGGGACTGTGGAAGGAGAGCAAGTGCAGGCCCTTTAAAAACACGCAGCAGGAGTTTCACATAGATTAGACATACATGACCACTGTCAGCAGTGCCAAAGCATTTATGGACGTTTTGAAAGAGGATTAAAAAACGAATCCCTTTGCTCAATTTCTGGCAAAGGATTTCTCAGGGAAATTACTTTTCATTCTTTCTCTGCTGAACATTACAATGTCGTACGGGGGACATGAAACTTGTAAACAGGCTTATAAATGGCTTAGGCTGCGCTGCTGTTGATTCCATGGTGTTTAATTCTAGATAGAGGATTTTACTGCTGTGATAATATGTGATTGTCTGCCTTATAGTTGTTTTTTTTTACGTATAATAGTTATTAACGCTCATTCGTCCAGTATAATGTTTATTTTAACTCCCCAGGTGCAAACACATGTATTTGTTAAATGCATATATGTATATAAAGTGTGACATACTTATTTGGTTTGTTCAGTTTGAAAAGTTTTCTCCACGTTCACCACATCACATCACTTGAGCAATGAGCTCCTCTAGTTATTTGGAGCCACTGCAAACTTGTCTTTTCTCATCTCAGTTGTTTACTGTGAAGCATCTGATGGGTGTATGCTCTTTCATCCCCTTTTCATACTGTTCTGAATTAGGAAAGTTACGCATCCCCTGGTTGTTTTTTTGGCTAGCAAGCCACAAATTGGACGGGCTAATTGTGTCGTTATTAGACGCAATTTAGCAATCATGCCATTGTAACATCTCTTTGTTCCCCTCGTGAGCGTGGAGCCACACGGCACTGGATCTAATCAAAAGCAACCAGACGGAATGAATTTGCACAACTATGTACACAACTGTGATCGGGGGGGATCAGAGTTTTCTGTCTCACACCGACTGATGATTTGTTGGTGATTTTCAAGTTGCTTTTCCACATTAAAAACAAGTTATGCAACAATCGTGTTCTTCAACTTCTCCACTTTTTTTTTTTTTTTTTTTTTTTTAATGAGCAGCATGTAACATTTAAAGATGTTAAACTACCTCCCACCTGCTCCCACCACCTCACTCCACGTGCAATCTAACTTGTTAGGTTGTTGCCTTGATGTCTTAGCAAAGAGTGCCAGGGAGACGCTGGCTATGCCGTCTAATAACCTCTTCGTAATGAGGGAACATAAATAAGAAATGTTGTTTTCACAGTTCAACAATACATGTGTAATGCCGACACAATAAAAGTCTCAGTAACACGTATGGGGCTTAATTTGGCCTTTTTTTTTTAAGTAGTTGATATATTTTTTTATCCTTTATCATTTCAGTGAGACGTGATGCATTCATGAAACATAAAATCATAAAGCCACCGGATTATTGTCTACAATAAACTGTATTAAAAGTCTTGCAAAGCAACACACAACATGTTACCTTCATTAACTAATGCGCTGTAATAAAAATCTATTAAACACAATGTGATGTCGGTTTATTTGAATACGCCTGTTGTTTAATACTTTGTCCCCGCTTACTTATTTCTTCAACAAGGACAAGGAAAAATAAGATTTGAATAAGAGAAGGTCAATTCTAGCCAGGGATGTGCAGTGATCTCCATAGTCTGAATACATTTGTAAACATAATACACCTCCTATTGAAATAACTGCTGCACTATAAAGCTGTAAATAAGAAATGTACAATGTACCTTCTACCTTGGAATAATGATGCTATATGAAAAGGGGATTTGTTATGTGAAGATACATATTATTGTGCCAAGCAATAACCTTTTCATAGATTCCCACTCAGCATGTACTCAGTAAAGTGTCATGACTAGTGACAGATGTAAATGCCTTTAGTTTAGTTTACAAAAAACAACAACTGAAATGTGGTTTAAGTTTCCAACTGGTTTGTTTAGTGTTGAGCCCCGTCAAGGAGACTTGTGAAGTTTTTGATAAAAGTGCAACATAAACTTAGTTTTTGTTGCTTCAACTCAAGTCAAAACCATAACCACGATCACAAAGCAGTCGTCTGGGTCCTTGTGGAGAGAACTGACAAACAACCTTTTATTGATGTTTAGATTGGAGGAAGTGTTTCCCATCCGTGACCCCGACATCAAGTCTACTTTCTTTCATTTGCTGTTCTTGAAAGAATGTCACATCGCACTGACTGTTGCATACGAGGACAAAATGCATCTAAGACAGTGTTAAACGGAGCATTTTTATTTTCTTCTATTTATCAAGGATGTCATGTGGGACTGAGGTCACTGACCATGCAGGATACATGCTTATAGCGGTCCTTGAGTATATATATTTCTGTTCACATTTGTGTTCCACACTGCTCTGTTTGGGTTGAAATCAGACCATAAAACTGCAACACAGCTTTATCGCAGAGTGCACCGACACATTGTGTGTTTCTAGATAAAAATGAAGTCAGCAAGACCCAAACTAATTACCAAAAAACCCACAATTACCCTTTATTTTCTTTATTATGTATTATCAGTTGTTGACTTGTTACTGTGTATTATACACTCAGTCCATGCAGTTCATTAGAGATTCCATACACAAAATGGTGAGCATCATTAGAGTACATGCAAATGTGGCGACGGCAGAGCTGCTAACAATGCCTGCATTTCCAGATGCTAACAAAGACAGGTCAGCTGTGAAGATCTCTGTACCTTACACACATCTGTGCATCATGGCTGGTACATGTTTGCATTACGTTTAATAGCGACACGTATAGAAAACAGGTGCTCGTCACCTTCCGCATTCAATATGCAGACGCGCAAACCATCAATGACAGGATGTGTCAAGTGGGATGAAAAAGCAACATGGGCCGTGGGTCCCCACTGTAATCTCCCGCAGAATGGCAGCGGTGACAGAATGAGTTTTCTCCCCGTTGAATAGCGAGACGGCTCTTTGTGTCTTCTAGATTTCCTCTCTCTTCACGTGATGTGTTGGGGAAGGAAAGGATCCCCTTTGTGTCAAGCCACAAGACTTAAAAGCAAAGTGGGATGCGGATGCATTTGGTATTGTGTGAGACGGTGGGGGAGAAAGAGGGATGAGTATACAATGCACAAACTGCCTGCATCCATATCTTTCTATGACACTCCCGCACACAAATATATGGTGACTTTGTTGATAGTTTGTTGAAATTATAAAACGAGTAAATGACCAGATTATTGTTCTGTGGTGCACGCTCCTGTACACAACCAGCAACTGCTGCTTTTAAACCAACTGAATGTACAATTTATCATTTTTGCTCCATGAAATTGCAGAAGATAGAAGCTAGTAATATCATTAAACTCAAACAGAAAACTTTTGCCCTCATTTAATTTTAGTTTCTCAATTACTGAGTCGATTGTTTTAATCTCTCCAGGGACAGATGCTAGATTAAGAGGAGGGGAAGATAAAAGGAGAGTGTTTCACACCACCGCTCATTTACCTACAGGAGCACTAAACTGGAGGACACATCTGCATGTTCACCTTGACTTTCTTATTTATGTCTGCTTCCCATGACACGCAGTGAAATGACCAATTCAGCCTTGATTGAACCAAAGGGACAAAACTGTATTTACTGTATTCAATTTTTCTGTTAAGTAGAATCACAAGTGTTTATATGTGTGTGAGTGTGTGTGTGTGTGTTTATGTAATTATTGTAATGCAAGGTAGTAAGTAAATGTATTACCTTACAAGGTTGTGTATATTTTTTTAAAAGCTGTTACTTATACTGCTGTTAGTTGTAGCTGCAGCGAAGGTCGTGAAGTTGTGAGTTCATTTTACAATTACATTCAATACTTCTTGAGAACGTTCACTAAAATGTCAACCTCATGGTGGCGCTACAGGAAAAGTCAACACATTCAGTTGGATTCCTCCTCTGGGAAACATCAACGTCTGTGATTTGATGCCGATATATTGAATATAGGTGACGAGATGATTCAGTCTGGTCCAATAGGATTATACTATGACTAAGTTTAGCTACTAAAACAAACCCTATCCCATCATTGAAATATAATAAAGAGGTGAATATAGTCGAACATAATAATGCACAGTATTGTGTTGTCAACTTCTAACGTTTAGCAGACTGTGTCGTGACATACCCTCCACGATTGTGTGCTTAATTGTGCATTATGTGTTTTTTTTGATGACTTTATGTTTTTATCCTTTTATTTAACTGATCTGAGGAAATATAATTTTCTGTTGTCAAGAAGCATAAGCAGCAGCATGTTCCATTGAGTACATTTGTAATCTTGCTGTCACAACTGCTTATTTATTTGATTATTTATTTTCGACTTATAAATTGAAGCTGCCATAAGTGGGACATGTTTGAAAGTGGAAATCGTGTCTCTCAAGCAAGAATTGCTGCAATTATTTTTCTCACAGATTAATGTATTATTTATTAACATGTCTACTGTACATATGTGCAATTACTCTAATGCAAACAAAAATACTATTAAATGTAATGACATTTATTTATTTAGCAAAAAAAAGAAATTCTGACATAATAGGTCTCCATTTTCAAATGGATTGGCGATCATTTCCTTTCTATTTGCTTATACATTAGGTACATATCACATAATATATTGTGTACAAATGTTATAACCTCAATATTCATGTAGGTCCCGTCTGCAAACTTTAGAATGCCAATCACTCAGGTCCAATAAATGAGTCCCAGGCTTGCTCAGTGGGATGCATTAACCTCAAAAACACAGCAGAGAAGTTGCTAAATTTGCCAACTTTCAAGCAAATCAACTCCCCGGGGAATTTCCCTTGAGTGTGCATGTAGAACACAGGATGATTATATTTAACAATGGGAAAATGTCCTCTGTGTAAGCCAGTCGTCACATTCTCTGTGCGCTCCCTGTCTGCTATTGTTCTGCTCTGCCGCATTTGTTTTATACCTGTTTTATTGCATGCCATCCACTCCATAACTGAACCGGTACTTCAGATGCTCTGCAAGTCACTGTTTGTTCCCTCTCAGAGGCGACGCACGGAGAGGAAGATGCAGGAGTGCAATGGAGGTAATTGATACCCAGTTTAGCATACCAGTGACTGTGGCTTTCAGGACATTAAGGAAAAATAAAAATGCAAGTCGTTGTACACATTAACAAATAGGGAACCGAAATAGAACCACAACAGCGACTGGGGGGGTGTGTGAAGATGTCTTGTTATTTCTTTGCAAGCATAGTGGGAAACAGAAGGCTCAAGCAGAATTATTAAGTGTACTTTTCATTTCATCCAGCAGAATGGGTTTATTTTTAAAGTAATACTGAAAGTGTTCAAAAGTACAAAGTCTGACATATTTCCTCATGTCTGCCAAACCTTGAGCACCATTACTCAACCCCGATCAAATTGTATTTTACCTGAAAATGATGCCATCGTTTCCAGCATTACCCCAATGTTGGCTGTTGTGATGATCAAACCCCGCGACCTTTCCATCACTCTCTCGCTAACTAATAGTTCGCTGTTTTCAAATGTTGCTCATTCTGATGCAGTTAGTAAGCAATCTGGAGCAAAAAGGTGCGTTTCCATCCACCTGTTTTAATGCAAACTTTGTTTCATTTGCACGTAAGAAACAGTGGAAACGGCGACAATTAGAAGACATCTTGAAATATCACCAAAAGGGTTTTTACGCCTGGCTGAGGTGGAAAAAGTTGGTGTATGAATAAAAGCAAAATGAGACAAAGTACAATGGGAACAGATTTAGCAAATACAAGATGAAGCATGCCTCCGTGAAGCATGTGTCTTATACCCACTGAAGCTGCTGCTATGCTGAAGAGAACTAACGGTGCAGCAGAGGAGTCTCAGAGTCTTCATCGCTCCACACAGATCTGACGAAACCTTCCTTATTACATTATTACATGAAACAAACACAAATGTCATATTAACATTGCATGTTTCTCCCTATGTGTACTGCTTATCTTAATGAGCCGACTCCCAATGATTGCATGATGGTCGTGGGTGCAAACATGCATTTTCTTTTGCAGAGTTTCTTGAAATGTGGTTATACATTTCACTACTTTTGGAGGGAAACCTCTTACACAAGCTACTTTTAGATTTGTCCTAAAAAAGCAGGCACTCAATACGTCAATCAGAATATGATACTTTTTTATGATCTTGCGTTTTATTTGTGTAGGTCTGTACGTTAAGCTCCAAATGAAATGGTGGTTAATGGACAAATACAGCAAACACAACCTGTGTGATCATTTGACTGCTTGTGTTTGTTTCCCCATTTGACCTACTTTTAGTTTTGTAACTGTTCGCATATTAATTGCAATACTTTACTTTAATAAATCGTAGTTTTTTCTCCTTTTGTGCAAATCAAAGATAATCTAAAATAGGCTGATGGTTGTGAACCTTTTAAAGCGACAGAGTTCATCCTTCAATTGCTTCCTGTATAAGCACTTTATGTCATTAAGTAATTACTGTTCAGCTTTAAGTATGCAACTGCTACTGGTGATTAATCGCTAATTAAAATCCTTATTGCTTAATGCTATACTTCTTCTTCTTCTTCTTCTTCTTCTTCTTCTTCTTCTTCTTCTTCTTCTCTTCTTCTTCTATTTCTTCTTCTTCTTTTCTTCTTCTCCTTCTTCTTCTTCTTCTACTTCTTCTTCTTCTACTTCTTCTTCTTCTACTTCTTCTTCTTCTTCTTCTACTTCTTCTCCTTCTTCTTCTTCTTCTTCTTTTTTTTTCTTCTTCTTTTTTCTCTTCTCCTTCTTTTTCTCCTTCTCCTTTCTTCTTTTTTCTTCTTCTCTTCTTCTTCTTCTTCTTCTTCTTCTTCTTTCTCTTCTTCTTCTTAGTTCTCTTCTTCTTTTTCTTCTTCTACTTCTTCTTTCTCTTCTTCTTCTTCTTCTTCTTCTTCTTCTTCTTCTTCTTCTTCTTCTTCTTCTTCTTCTTCTTCTTCTTCTTCTTCTTCCTCTTTTAAAGTGACCTGTATGCACTCCACACAGATGACTCAGCGCTGCTGAGGTATCACCAATCTGGGATTCTCCCACCTCCCATATTCTCCAACATAATTGTACAGTATGTTTTGTCAAGCAATAGCAGCTTCTAGGGAATTACAGGTGAGGCAAAAAAAGAAGGCAGTTTCCAGAGTTAGCGTTCTTATTGTCTTTCTTATCTGACTCCTGTCCACCTCTCTCCCACTTGGAAGCTGGAGAGGAGCAGATGGCTCGGCGTCACCCTGGCAGCCCAGTGTCAGCTCGTCTCTTTGGTTTGTCATCCAATCCAAGACTAGCTGTTAGCCTTGAATAAACACAGAAAGTGGCACGCGAAAAAATTAGGCACGAACAATTTGAGGGCACTATTGAACTGGAATATGAAAACCGACCAAGATACGCCTCAATCAGGAAACAGGTTGGCACAGCAGGACTCCCCCTCAAGGGACGGAGACCATTAAAATGTGACAGAATAAACAAACACATTTACTTTGCACAGTTGCTGTGAAATGTCTTTATTTATTTTCTATCAGCTGTAGGTGAGCTCAGGATGTGCACAGTTTTCTGTGTGATAATTTCAATTTCCCTCCTGGAGAATGCCAAAAGAAAAGCAGTGGGCTGGTGATGATACTGCAGGTACCACATAATAAGATAACCTGCCAACCTTTAGAAACATATTAACCAAAATAAATATCGTAAATGTCAGTTCTCTTTTACAAATACACTCTGTGTTTTGATTCTCCCACAAAATGAAGTCAAAGTGTTTTCTTTCAAAGTGCTTTTTGCAAACATTACTTTTGTATCTTTGTCCTTCAACCTAGACCAGCGCTGCACGAGGTACTGATGTTCCAGCATATTATGCTGTGTGCACAGACAGTAGCCATTATCTCTCCCCTGTGCCTCCCAACACGGTTGCCAGACTCTGATTTAGGTATGTTCACGTGGACTGGCACTCTGCATCTTAGTTATTAATTAATTATTACACTCCTTGTTGTGAGAGCTCTCGGGTAATAGAGGGAAAAGGAACATTTTGCATTATTGTCTTAGTGTCCCAACACACCTGAAAACAACTTCTACTGTCTTTTATATCTAACATCGTTTTGTTAGTATGTGTATATTTTGTGTACAGTTATGCAAAGAGAGCAGCCAGCTGTGCGAGTGTGATCGTGAAAGGTTGTAGCCGTCGCTTCAGGGTGTCAGATCAAGACACAGTTTTTGTGCGCAGGTGAGAGTGAGGAACACATGGAAAGAAACCATACGGGCGTCAATCATAGGATGTGAAGTCCAGTCGCTTCTCCTCATTTGTAATTGTTTTCCCTCACTGCTGTGTGTCTGTGTGTGTGTGTGTGTGTGTGTGTGTGTGTGTGATGAGTGCACATGCACAGAGCAGGTACAGGACACATGGGGGGAGAAGAGGTGCCGATTTTACACAAGCAATCAAAAAACAAATGAAAAATCAAGAATGCAAAAATCAATCAATCAAATGAAGTTCAGGATATAAGCACGAGAGGGGAAGTTTTAAGATTCAGGCAAAGCTTTTAAATGGACAGATACACATGTTGGTCCTAAACCATGAAGCAAACTATAGACAGCAATAATTTAATAACACTGAAAATGAATTACAAAGACTCATCAACAGTTATCACAGACGGAGCTTTAAACTGAATTGATGGCTTTTACTGTCCTTGATCATTATGATAAATGCAAAGTTCCAAATAAAGCCAGCGATGAAATCTAAGAGACATTTTTGTGATCATCTTTTCCGGTTACAAGATCGAAATAGACCTGAACATATAAATGATAAAACAGCACTGAACTACATTTCCTCGACAGTGACTGGCGGGATAAAGAAAAACCACACATGCTTGTTCGCACACAGACTTATTGAATGTGTCTTTTCTTGGAACATTCAACAAAACAATATTTGGTTTCTCTCCACAAACTAAGTGACGCACCTGCTTTCATTTGGTCTTTGATGGACGACTGCAGTGACAATCATCCCAGTAATCAAGTGTCTCTACTTTTCCTCTACTGTATTTCACATGTTGTGATTTTTCTATATTTACCGACTTAAATCCATGTTTTCTGTATCGTCTTTCTTTCAATGCTTGCTAATAATTAAGGAAAACTGCATTAAAGCATTACACTATTTCCATTAGACACGTAGGCGTTTTACTTGCTGAGATTTAGCCTCATGTCAACGTTACTTCACAAATATCTTAAATGAAGCTGAAGCAAGGAGCACACCTCTTGAAATAAAACGTAATTAGCATTCCTGATTAATCGTTTCTGCAGAAGCACCTTGTGATTACAAGTGCCCTGCTGATTTTGTATTTAAATGCATCTGTTTTTTTATGATAAAATAATCAAAGTGGTAAAAAAAGAGCAAGTGTGTGACTAGATTATTTAAAGTGTCAAAAACATTACATTGTGGAATGATTCCTGATTCCTGATCTCTCGCTCACATGTCTCGTGGACTTCCAACTTTTTTTCTGCTCAAAACTTAAAACAAGTACAGTACATATATACCTAATGTGTGTGTGTGTGTGTGTGTGTGTGTGTGTGTGTGTGTGTGTGTGTGTGTGTGTGTGTGTGTGTGTGTGAGAGAGACACAGTGTGGAGGAAACATTAAAGAAAGAGGAGACAGAGAGGGAGTAAGGGAGCTGGAACAATCATATTAGGGAATTGGGGGTGTATCAGTGCTGTTACGTGAATCGAGGTGCCCTCACTACAGGTTGCTTCCAGGCAGTGAAATGATAGATGAAAAGGAGAAACAACAGCAGTCAATTACAGAAGTGCATGATTAACTTAAACTAATTAAGACCTCTGGGTAATGGAGGAAAAGGAAACAGTAGCCATGCCTTCCCTTTTTACAGTGTGAACTCCCAGTGCAGAATCTGTGCTGAGGCCGCCTTTGTTCTCAGAGTCCCAGTCCTCGGCTCAGCTGAACGCCTGCCATCTCTACTGTAACCCCCCCTCCTCTCCCTTTCTCTCTCTCTCCAACTTACAGTATGTTTCAGTCTGTTTGTTTGTCTGTATCGCTGTTGTTAACTCCAACTCGTGCGTAAAAAGGAGAAGACGTCACTGAGGAAAATACATCTTTAAGTCACCAGTCGTTAAAGCAGACGATCCAAATTACAAATCCACATTTGACAATATTATTCAGCTCTGCCGAACGTTAAAGGAACAGAATGGTCCCTTTGTAATATTTTATAAACTTTAGCAATGTCAATCACTTGCAGTTCCACTACAACACACAGACATGTAATTGTTAGAGACAGATGAAGCTCGCTCATACTGACGTCACCTTAACAACAACTCCTCCCGCTGTGTATCAGTCAGAGAATGACAGGCGTGAAAACCTACACGCCTCTCGGTCCACTGCTCACTTAATGGCTCATGGGGACATTAAGAGCCAGACAAGCATCGCAACATACAAATACATTTGCATCAACTACGCAAAATCAGAAACCGAGGACCAATGCGCTGGTTCCCGGGCTTCGCTGATTTGCAAAACAAAGGGTTACCTAATTACATTACTTCTAGAATATCTGTTCGGTTAACGCCGAGTGGAGCGATTGACTGCTTTTGTTTTCTGTGAGATAATGTCCTTAATAATTCCACCGGTGGGGGATGATTGGCCGGGTGGATGCGAATCAATGCAAGTTGCTCTTTAATCAGGACGCATTAATGCATAAACTGTTTGGAAGGTGACCTGGATCCACTCAGCTTTGAAGTTGTCAGTGATCTTCACTAGTCATCAATTTGCAGAAGCTCATCATTCAGAACCCCCCCCCCCCCCCCCTCCCCCCCCTTTGCTTCATCGTTTTGCATCCTGGGAATTGAAAGAGGCTTTTTCCTGTCTCTGCTTTGGGTATGCATGGTGCTGCTTAAGAGCCTGCAGGAAGCAAAATGCTGACATCATGCAAAGTATTTGGAATTTCTTAATCTGTTTTCTCAGTGTATTTATATATATATATATTACACTCCGACTTATCTTAATTAGCCTATGCCTCCCAGTTGTTGTTGCTGTCTTGATCATTCTCAGTGTCACAAGTCAACCGATTAAAATATCCAACATTTTAAGTCATAGATAAAGTTATACTTCACTTTTTCTTTTTTGAAAAATACTTCCATCTTCAACTGAATGAAATCGGATTTTTTTTGTCACATTGGAACAGCCTGGCTGTCACTCAAACTACAGTGGGAAGTGAAGCCGAGGCAGCAAATCACCACATTTCCACTAATGATGGGGATTCTCTGACATTACATTATCTGAGCACATTCTATTTCACCCCCCCAAAAGGTCTGTCTGCCACCGAGCCCTTCTTTAACTTCCCTAATGAACTTACTTCCTATTCAGCTTGAGTCTGCTCCAAATGCCAACTTTCCTGCCATATAATGTCACATTTCCATGTTCAAACGTCAATGTTTAGAATTCACTTTGTACATGGTGCTCGTCTGTGAAGACTAATTAAAGAGAGGCCAGATGTCACAAAGTATTGTTATGACCAACCCGTCTAACCCTTGGTATTAGAATTAGTGAGAATGAGATCAGAATTTAAATAATATATTTGACTTTAACAAACAAAATGTTGTATAATTTGGACATTTTCCATCGATTATGGGAGGACTTTATTATTTATTTTGTATTTTAGTCTTTGTACTAAATATTGTATTTCTCACAGCTGTATTTTCTTTAATTAACAGATTAATATGTTTTTTTACTAAACAAATGATAATATCATAAAATAATGATATAATAATTAAATAATATATTTAATTGTAGCTTAACCTCTTTACATGTTAATGCTTCAATGATAATAATTCAATAATAAAAAATATATAATGATAGAATACTCATAAAATAATAATTATTTTATTTAACTTTTATTTTTAAAATAAAAGTAAAAAAAGTAAAATATTGAACTCAACTTCCTAAAATATTCAAATTAATATGAAAAGTGTTTTCTTCAAAGAATCGTGTTATAAAATTGTGTATTAAATTATGATAATTGTTCAGTATAATGTATAAATGATGCTTATTTGTTCAAAATAACAAAATCACAAATTGTGTATAAATATGTAACGTAAAATAGCGGCCTGGATTTGACTCATTTATTTTAAACATCATTATCTGTGTCTCAATAATATTAATATGTGTATACCAGGTTAGTTTTGACCCTAAACAGAACAAACACAACACAACATCCAATGCAAAAATAATACAGAAGAGACGATTGACCGGAGTTCCATCCATCCATCCATCGTCTACCGCTTATCCGGGATCGGGTCGCGGGGGCAGCAGCTCCAGTAAGGAACCCCAATCATTACTGTAGTGCTGACTGGGCAAATGACAGAACTTGAAGTAACATTATGTAACAAGTACGTTATTGTGTTCAGTGGAGGTAGAGATACACTGTGTTCAAAAAGCCAATGACATGCACATGTGCACACTAGCTCATGCACATATGACAGCTCACCCTTCATCACTTGCTGCACTAATCAATTACATGTTGCTTAAAATGATCATTTATACCGAAGGATGCCAGAGTCAAAACAACTCCTGCTGAACATGCAGTATTTCACATTAAAGATGCAAAGAAATAAAGAGCAATTCTGCTACAGAAATGTCTAGTTTTGTTTACATTCATTTACAGAGATACTCTGAGGATTGTTCCACTTCATTCAGCTTTTTACTTACTCATCACAGGAGGACCTGACATCATACAGCACTGCATCACTTTGAGATAAAAAAAAGAGTATGAGGTCAAGACATGAGACATGCAACTAAACATATCCACTAAATGACACATTTCTGAGCTTATTAGAATGACTCACAAAAGCCGTTAAAAGAACTACTTAAAATACCCAGGTCTTTAAAACTTAAAAACTGTCTCAAATAGGCATAGGCATGGGAATATAGATGTCCGTCCATCCATCCATCCATCCATCCATCCATCCATCCATCCATCCATCCATCCATCGTCTACCGCTTATCCGGGATCGGGTCGCGGGGGCAGCAGCGCAGTAAGGAACCCCAATCTTCCCTTCTCCGGGCCGCATCCTCCAGCTCCGACTGGGGGATCCTGAGGCGTTCCCAGGCCAGTGAGGAGATATAATCTCTCCACCGAGTCCTGGGTCTTCCCCGGGGTCTCCTCCCAGCTGGACGTGCGTGGAACACCTCCCTAGGGAGGCGCCCAGGTGGCATCCTTACTAGATGCCCGAACCACCTCAACTGGCTCCTTTCAACGTAAAGGAGCAGCGGCTCTACTCCGAGTCTCTCACGGATGGCTGAGCTTCTCACCCTATCTCTAAGGGAGACGCCAGCCACCCGTCTGAGAAAACCCATTTCGGCCGCTTGTACCCGTGATCTCGTTCTTTCGGTCATGACCCAGCCTTCATGACCGTAGGCGAGGGTAGGAACGAAGATCGACCGGTATATTGAGAGCTTTGCCTTCTGGCTCAGCTCTCTTTTCGTCACAACGGTGCGGTAAAGTGACTGTAATACCGCCCCCGCTGCTCCGATTCTCCGGCCAATCTCTCGCTCCATTGTCCCCTCACTCGCGAACAAGACCCCGAGGTACTTGAACTCCTTCACTTGGGGTAATGGCTCATTCCCTACCCGGAGTAGGCAATCCACCGGTTTCCTGCTGAGAGCCATGACCTCAGATTTGGAGGTGCTGATCCTCATCCCAACCGCTGCACACTCGGCTGCGAACCGATCCAGTGACTGTTGAAGGTCACAGACCGATGATGCCATAAGGACCACATCATATGCAAAGAGCAGCGATGAGATCCTCAGGTCACCGAACTGCAACCCCTCTCCTCCACGACTACGCCTCGATATCCTATCCATGAAAATCAGGAACAGGTGGTCCCCCTTTTTAAATAGGGGAACCACCACCCCGGTCTGCCAACCCTTAGGCACTGTCCCAGACTTCCACGCAATGTTGACGAGGCGTGTCAACCAAGACAGCTCCTCAACACCCAAAGCCTTCAGCATTTCTGGACGGATCTCATCAACCCCTGTGGAGTTGTTTGACTACCTCAGTGACTTCCATCAGGGAAATTGATGATGATCCCCCATCAGCTTCCAGCTCTGCCTCAACCATAGAGGGCGTGTTAGTCGGATTCAGGAGTTCCTCAAAGTGCTCCTTCCAGCGGCCGATAACCTTCTCAGTTGAAGTCAGCAGGGTCCCACCCTTGCTGTACACAGCTTGGATGGTTCCTCGCTTCCCCCTCCTGAGGTGCCGGATGGTTTTCCAGAAGCACCTTGGTGCCGACCGAAAGTCCTTCTCCATAGCTTCTCTGAACTTCTCCCACACCCGCTGCTTTGCCTCTGACACGGCAGAAGCTGCCGCCCTTTTAAGTCCTTCGATACCCTGCAACTGTTTCCGGAGTCCTCCCGGATAACATAACCCGGAAGGACTCCTTCGTCAGTCGGACGGCTTCCCTGACCACCGGGGTCCACTACGGTGTTCGAGGGTTACCACCACTTGAGGCACCTAAGACCTTGAGACCACAGCTCATCACCGCAGCTTCAGCAATAGAGGTTTTGAACATCGCCCACTCAGGTTCAATGCCCCCAACCTCCACAGGGATGGCTGAAAAGCTCCGCCGGAGGTGTGAGTTAAAGATCCCCAGGACAGGTGCTTCCTCCAGACGTTCCCAGTTCACCCGCACTACCCATTTGGGTTTACCAGGTCTGTCCAGAGTCTTCCCCCACCCCTTGATCCAACTCACCACCATATGGTGATCAGTCGACAGCTCCGCCACTCTCTTCACCCGAGTGTCCAAAACATGCGGCCTCAGATCAGATGATACGATTACGAAATCGATCATTGACCTTTGGCCTAGGGTGCTCTGGTACCACGTGCACTTATGAGCATCCTTATGTTCGAACATGGTGTTTGTTATGGCCATTCCATGACTAGCACAGAAGTCCAACAACAAACTTAGCTTCTTCGGGCTGTGCCCGACCGGGCTTCGTGGCAAACCCGGCCACCAGGCGCTCGCTGTTGGGCCCTCCCTCTGGGCCTGGCTCCAGACGGGGACCCCGGGCTTCCTCCGGGCAGGGTCTCTCCTTTCCTTTCCCTTTCTTTCATGAAGTCGTTTTTGAACCATTCTTAGTCTGGCCCCTCACCTGAGTTGTTAAACTTAACTTTTTTGTAAAAATAAATAAAAGCTGAATCATTGTGCAGACGTGTATGTGTTGATATCAGGACCCATCTTCTGGTAAAAAAAAGCAAAACGTTTTCTTTCTCTTTTATTCTCACTTAGTGCCTCATTAAATATGTTGTTCAGCTTCCACTGTGGGAGTTTATTCCTCAAGACAAGGCAGAAAGATGACAGAAAGTAACAGTTATACAAAAGCTTTTACAGTTTTCATGTGATACTGTGTTTCTTCTTCCTTCCTTTCATTTATTTATTAATTGTATTTGTCTATCCAGGAGTCGTTGGAGTCGTCGTTGCCTCTGGTTTAGACCTTCTTCTAGGTCTCGAAGAATGTATTTTTTAAATGGCGCAGGGTGGGGCGACGTGGAACAATAAATATTCTAGCGGCTGTATAGATCAAATCTGGCAACCAGAAGCTCCTGTCATGACCAATTAGAAATGCTTTGTGACTCAAAGAATAGCTCACAGGCACGAGGCAGCTGTACCTGTGGCCATTGTCAGTCAACGGACAAAACTGCAGCGGTTAACCTTGTGTGGAAAAGGGGGAGTTGCAGCCTTGAGTACAACAGCAGCTCTAAAGATGAATTCAATGAATATTTTACAATGCCTTCATTATGGGTGCATGCAATTACTGCCTTTCCCATAATGCTTGACTAAGCCTCGATGAGTGAAGTGGGGAGCATGAAAGGTTTGAATTTGTTTTTCCCCCCCCAACAAAAACAAATTACTGTAATGGTTTAAAACTCATTTAGGTACTTTGATCACTAAGTGACGCATGTGCTGATACTTTCTAATTCGCTGCTGCTTTATTAAGCCTCTCGGAAAAAAAAAATGTTGACCCAGTGAAGTGGTGCTACTGCTGCTCCTTCAAAGCTGTGTGGAATTAGATTTTTCAGATTCTGTTTATCTTCGCACTTCAATGAACTCCTAGTGCGGCGACTACGAGGCAGGCTCCGGGATTACTTTCTGCGCCCGTGCTGAACCTAAAGAAAGTTTACGGGCTCAAGAAGAGATAAACAACTCATCACATAAAGCTCCACTTTCATGTCACCTGTCAATGTGTTTCTTGTGTAAACACATTCAGAGATGAGATGTCATCATCTTTTTATAAATCCCTTCAATTAAATGGGTTTTTCATCCATTTAATGGTGACTTAATGTTGAATTGATACATTTTTCCTATATCTATCTATCTACTTTTATGCTTTTGTTTTTAATTAGAACCTTTTTATCAATATATGGAAATGAATTAGTCACATAATTTGTTCAATTCAATATATAGATAGATATATAGTGCATAAAAGCAATATCCCACAGCCGCAATGAGAAGCATATTCTATAACATACAATACACACAGCAGCACTTTAATGCCCACAACATGCAATAACAGTGGCACACGTAAACTACATTATACTGTATATCATGTATTGTATCATGTATTGAATCATGTATTGTATCATGTACCATAACAGGGATCACAACAACACCACAGGCTCAATCTTACAGTGAAAGGAAAGTGTCCTTTTTCTATATAGGGGGGGGGGAGGCAGCAGGTGCTGGGTGAGCTCGGGGAATACCGTGAGGAGTTCAATGTCTTTATTGCAGTAGTAAAAAGTAGTTAGTCTCGGTGGCCGGTGAGTTCCACCTCTCGAGTAACACCCCCTTAAAAAGAGTACAATAAATACAGAGCATCACACCGAGCATGTGTGTGTGTGTGTGTGTGTGTGTGTGTGCATTATTTTCCACCACTACAGTATATTTGATATGAGATCATGTTGTGCTTCCATGTTTTCTTCTGAGTCGTTAAATGACCAACAGTTGGTTCATTAGAAACTAAGTGTGTCTTTTGCTTCTTCACATAAAATGCACCAGGACATGCACCACTGCCGTCTTTAGCTGACACTGCATTACCGGGACAAGCTGTCCACGTCCCATCTCCAAGGAATCTTTCCGCTTACCTTGTGGATATTTGTCTTTTACTCAAATGCACCTGATTGGCATGTTTTATTTATTTCTGGGTTTTTTTGTGATAATAGGAATAATAATAAGAATTTTCTTCACGGGTAGATTGGCACTGATTTTATGATTTTATAGCCTGGCAATTTTATTACATATTTGCCATCAAGTAAATGGCCTCTTGAAGATCAAACCTGCGAACATTATCTCATCATATCATCTCTAAAAGGAAGCCTGCAATGTGCTTTCAGTAGAAATATGTGTTGAGATTACTCTTTGAATGGCCAATAAGCATATTTCTCATCCTTTCTGACAGTTTAAGAAATGCTCTCCAGTACATTCTGCAGAATATCAAGCATTGTAGAAGTTTTATAATTCATTAATTAGGTTACTCAATCTATCTAGGTTGTCAAACAGCGCGTCCTTATCGAGCCACGCTGTGTACAATATTTGCAATCTTGATCCGAACGCTGATCTCTGACCCGAGTCTTTCTAAAGAGCTCTGTTCAGGAGCCTATTAGCAGAATCTGCCACGTGTTCTGTTGAAGCGGTGCATAATACCTTCATACACCGGATCAATAGATCAATCGGGCTTTCATTACTAATTTGAAGGTTTATTTATCTGCGGCGCAGCATATTAAAAAAGAGAGTATTGTGTCTAACTGTATAGTACTCTAACTGCAAACCTACAATGACCTCACCAAATTACATCTGCCTACATGTTGTTCCTCATTCTCTGGCTATGCAGCCTAATAAAGCAATTGCACCTTGAGCAAAAATCAAGATTTGCTCTGTCTTACAAGGTTAATCAGATAATATATAACAAGCCCGCTGCAAAGCCCTCTCTGCTGCACGGCAGTCCAGCTGAGGCAGCGGTGGATGCAAAGGTATGAACACACACGTATGCCCATGCAGGCGTTTGCTGAGTAAACACAAGGCACGTTTTGGCATGACCCTCATCCGAGTCTGGTTTAGTCTAATTACAGCTCAGGCAGTGGGAATCCATTGATTTGAAGATAAATGTTAGCACACCTGTGTTCTGAATCCATTACAATCTGTATCTTAATGGCTCTGGGAAAATGCTTCATTAAGGCTCATTACAATAATGTCAGACATTAAGCATTAATTCATTTACCATTGTGGATTGTCAGGTTTACTTCCAGACAACAGGATGCTCTGTGGTTCTATATGCAGGGATGGAGTGAAGCTCTTCCACGTGGAGCAACAGACGGGCGGCACACCAGGGCAATTCGAAGATTGTCAAACACAGTAAAATACAATTAATAAAGTTTTAAAGAGTGAAGTTTCAAATATCCATCTATGATTGTCTTAACAATTGGACAGACAGCTGAGAAGAGCCAGGGATGATTTGCAAATGCTGTATGACCCAGATCTGCCAGGTAATGCATATCTAGTAGCACCGCTGACACCATCTGAAGGGTACGGTCCTTGGACTATAATGAGCTGTGAAATTACACTATGAATAGAGAAGCAAGGGGCTCCAGTCTGCCCAGTTCCTCCTGTTAACTTGGTGGAAATGAGCCGAGGACACAGAGGATGAGGAGCAACTTATCTGACTTAAAGTCTGATGACTGAGTAGAGAAATACGGTGCAGGAGGTTCTCAGGAATTTGAGCACTGAGACACAAATATGACGGCTAGAATAGGTGAATATTATGGAGCCCAGTTATTTCAGGAGTGGGAGAACTGGAAGAGCGGTAATGGCAGGGGGATGATTGACATTTCGCGGGGCGCACTCAGTCTCCTGTGGAAAGAAAGATTTTTGGTCGATAAATATGGGCTTGGATATACATCACCTTCATTATTTTACTCAGCAAGGAGAAGTTACAAAGTGATACAACAAGTTTGTCACCGTTGCAGCACAATTCCTGTCAGCAGACGGCATGTATCGTACAAGAAGACGCAGGAAAAGCTTCTCTGAAAAGACAATTTATCTGCGTTTACACTGCAAAGACCCTCCTTGACCTCAGCTGATGGGGTGCAGGGCGTTGCTCCTACAGTTTCTACTTTAAGAATAAGTAAGAAAATTCTCAGATGAAGGAATTTGGAGCAGTGTGAAGTCCCCCTCCCTAAAACAAAACAATAATTGATTAATGCTGCATCAACTGCAAACTGCATATTTAGTGAATTTTTAAATAGGATGTAATAAAAGGGGGCTGCAGTGGGAGAGGACGAGGTCTCAGCATAACAACTAGATGAGTGCATTGTAGTCTTAATGAGAGCGGTCGCATTGACTCCTGCTGTGCACTGGACACAACTAGTTCATCTGGCTGCAAACAGCATAAATACTGAAGCAACCAGGGACGAACGAAGCACAACTGTGAGAAGCAAACTCATTATGGAGTTTTTAAGATGAGAGTTTTGCCTTTTGGACCTTTTTAAAATCAATTTCACGTGATTCATACAGCATATCCGTTATATGTGATCGAATTATGAAACTTATAACATTGTTAAAACTAAACAAAGTGACACGATTTAGCACGAGATACACACATGTTGATCTACACGTCATGGTATGTAGGGTAGTTCATGTCCTATGAAACAGAACTGCACTGGGACTGATGTGTTTGTGTGTGTGTGTGTGTGTGTGTGTGTGTGTGTGTGTGTGTGTGTGTGTGTGTGTGTGTGTGTGTGCTGTGTGTGCCTTTGTGTGTGTGTGTGAATGGGTGAAAGAGAGGAAAATAGTAAAAGGGATTTGTAAAAAAAAAGAAAAGTGACATATGAATGCAGCCATATAAATACATATATATAAATATCTGTGTGGCTCATTGTACTTCATTCAACACTTTAGAGAGCATTGAAATTGAATTTACCTCTGTGTTTTTCTTCCCTTGTTTCCCCCTCAAAGACACTGTCAACATCCCAGCTGGACTGCAATAACAAGTCATCAAAAAAAAAAGCACAGAAGCATCAGGGAGTATATATTGTTTTGCTCAGGCAATGAAAAGGAAAAAGGAAAAAGTGCTAGGAATTTCTTTCACACCCAATTGATTTCCTCCTAAAGATAAGATGTAGTGGTGAAGTTGTTTTCTGATACTGTTAAAATGATACTTGTGCCAAAGAGTGAATAGCTCCGCCAGCCCTCCACTAACTACTGAGGCTCCGTGTGAG